>NC_061846.1:12937564-12960064 GCF_019202785.1 Penaeus chinensis | reverse complement strand
ATATATATATATATATATGCATATATAAGGTATATATTTAAATATATCCATATATATGTATACATACATAAATATATGTATGTACACACACAAACATACACACACACATTGTAACGCCTTTAGCTTTGCAACGGATGTGTGGATACAAGAAGTACCCAACTAATAAGACTATACTAGGAGTGTCCGGGGTCCCATAAGAAGCCTCATGCGAGGTATGAACTTATAAGGACGTATCAGTTTCACACTTGCTCATCATACCAGCCCTCATTCATTAATAAGTGTCACTTGCCAGTACACTTCACACACACACAGGAGAAAGGAGAAGTAAAGGACAGACATAGGAAAAAAGTATTTAAACAATCCATGGCTCTCTTCTATATTCTGAATGATGGTAATAAAGACTAAAAAAAAAAAAAGGGTTTGGTGACAGGTATAAAAGCCTAATGAGATGCTGACTCTAAAGTTAAGGCAGGAGTCGGCATGCTTATGTGACCAAGCGTTACTTTTTAGCATTATATAGCCTATCGAAATTGAAATCTTAATGAAAGGCTCGATGTGCGGCAAGCGATATTCTTGTAGCAGGAGCAAACACGGTACGACTCTGCTGAATAAATCCAGCTATTTGTCCAAGATGACTGAAATGATCGGATATCAGGCTTTACTTTTTCGCAGTAGCCATGGCAACAACAACTAGAAAGAGATGAATAAACAAGTAAAGCAATGATCATATGTATAGCTCATGTGTGGTATTTCAACAAGCGTAACCTGACTCGCAGCTTCAGGTGGTCTACAATGTGTTTATAAAAAAAAACATTTAATATTAGATAAGGTAAGATTTTTGATTAATTAAATGTCACAGGTCCATACCTTCCTTACACACATTTTTTTTTTTTTAATGATGAATCAGGGGCTACCCCTTCACCAGAAACTTCCAAACCTAAGATACGGATCTTGTTCTTCAGAGAGAAGACCAAACGTCTCATCAATATGCTGGAGATGGAGATCTAATGAGGCATTGTATATTACTGTTATCAAGGTAGGCAAGAATATGTCTATCTAGAACAGGTGATAAGATATCATTCCTTGTGCCCTGAAAAGTTGACAATACTGTTTCAAGCCCGAAGGGCAAGTGCTTAAACTGGAAAAAAAAAACATGACTGTCGATGAAATCTGTCTTAGGACCATCTTCTGGCTCTAGTGTCTAAACATGTAAATACAGATGTGCTATTAATGTCATCTATTAGCTCATCAATGCGAGGTTGTGGGTGCGTGTCGGGTGTGGTTACAGAATTCAGGTTTCTGTAGTCCACACACAATCTTACTGAATCATCTTTCTTTTTAACTAAAACAACTGGAGCCATGATGAAGTCCTAGGCTCAATTACTCCAGCCTCTAGCATCTTGTCACACTCTGCTTTGATGATCTGGCGAGTGGCATGTGGAAGGTGCCAGTGCCGCGTACAGATTGGCCTAGTTTCAGAGGTTATCATGATGTGTTGAAGATCAGGTACTGTATCGATGCTTGTTTTATCCCTACTAAAAGTGATGGATACCAAAACAACACATCTTCCCACTTAGTACGAGACTCGCTACGAAAGTTAGTGAAGGATCTAAATCATGAAGTCCTTGTTGTGACAAGACTTCATTCTTATGACTTACAATTTTTGTTTGGTTATCATGTGTAGTTACTGCACAGGCGGCTGATGGAAAGAGGTCAACCTCAGGGAAAATGGTGAAATGGTCATCCTCATACCCAAAATCATAGAGGCCATAAGCACAATCGAAGTCATCCTCCGCAAAGGATAGCTCAAAATCTTCTGGCTCGACCAGGGGAATCCCCAACCTGTGAGAGGCCCCGCAACCCTGGGGATTCCTCGACCAGAAGAGAGCCAGCTTCACCACCATCACTGGTGCCAACTTCTCTTTCTGACACACCTTAAACATCACCTAGCTTCTTACCATTTTTAAGAGTGAGTGGACTCGTGCCAAGATTAACGACCCAAACATCGCATTCTCTTTGTGGCGTGATTTTTGCAACACTGGATGGAACCTTAAACACAGCACCACCTTGAGTTTCTAGAAATACTGCATCTCCTGTAACATTTCTAAACCTTACATCTGGAAAACGGGAATTGACGTGGTTCTATAAATGTGAGGATGTCGGGTATCAACCGAGAAAGTGTCTGCCAGATGTTTTTGAATGTGGCAAGTCTTATTTGCAATGGCTGTACACTTAGCTCTGTGGTGAACATATCTGGCACTGAAACAAGACTTACATACAGTGACTGTGTGTGTGCGAAGTGTGCTGGCAAGTGACACTTGTTAATGATGACATAAGCTGAAGGAGGGCTGGTATGATGAGTAAGTGTGAAATTGATACGCCCTAGCAAGTCCATACCTGGCAAAATGTCACCCGGAAATGTTAAATTCTTGACACAAAGAAGCCTATGAGTAATCATACTAGTTGGGTATTTCTTATATCCACACATCCGTTGCAATGCTGAAGGCTTTACAATGGACACTTCTAAGCCAGTATCAATAAATGCTAATACAAAGTAGCTACTGTCATTAATTGGCACAATTGGTGTCCCTATCTGATGAACTGATCAATTCTGCTAGGGTTCTCAGCACTGATTCCCCTTCAAGACTATCCGACGTCGACGGGTTAGTCGGTGCCGGCGTTCAAGAAAGGGGCAGTTGGCTGTCCTGCCCCATTGCTGCCTATAATTTAAACATGCAATAGCGTTATTTGATGCACATCATTCATGTCTTTTATGAGTACACAGTCTGTGTAACTCACACCACTTAGGTGTGTGTGTGTGACATTGACATACCGCCGAGACTGCTGCTGCCTAGCTGGTGTGGGTTTAGGCTGAGAAGAATAAGTGTCATACTGACAGATGCCCTTTCTAGCATTATAAATTAACTGAGCAAAGCCCTGGCGGGGGCTCGCCCTCTTTAATAGTTCAAATGTCTCAGCCAGTTTGGGTCGGCCTGAATGAACATGCAGTGAATGAACTGTTCAGGATTGCCAATAGAGTCGGGGTGATCACAATAATTCTGATATATATGTGCTTCAAGAGAAGTAATATAATTTAAAGGTGCCTGCCCAGTTGTCATCTTATGACTATCAAGCACCTTGAAAAAGTCTCACGAGCTATATGTTCCCCGAAACTTCCTATGCAATGCAGCTTTAAAAGGAAACCCCTTTCACAAACACATCAAAAGCAGGACCAATGACAATAAGATCTGCATTGCCCCTGCAGTGAGCCTTAGCAGTTCTGAGAAGTGCCTCGTCTGTTGCAGGCTGAGTCATGTTTTTAGTGGCTCTGGTTTCAAGCTCCTGGTTGCTCTTTAACAGGTTATTTGCCGGAATAGAATCCCTGTTAACTATATAAGCGGGGGGATTTACAGCATAGACTCCATTAGGGAAAGTGGGTAATGGAGCAGGTGTAGGGATAAATCCCGGTGGCATGGCATTGTTAGGATGTTGTGGCTGATGTAACCCTTGCGCGATCAATGGAATCTAAGGTGGGGGCCCATGATCGAATGAACATCTCTGTTCCCTATGGTCCTCTAACGAACTTATGTTCTCATCAATTTCACTTTCCTAAAAAGATTCAAGTCTGCATGTTCAAGTCGCCATCTCTGCACTCCATTGGCTGGAATACCATTCACCTCCTCCAAAAGTATTGGATAGTGGTCACTTCCATGTAAGTCTTCCATGACCTGCCAAGTGAAATTCAACTGTGAATCAGGTGAACCAATTTACAGGTCAATATTGGAGAATGTCCCAGTTTGAATTTGGAAATGTGTGGGTGCATCACTGTTCAGTAAAACTGCATCTACTCTTGAGAACAAGGACTCCAAGGCCCTTCCTCGAGGGTTGAACAAAGTGTCTCCCCAGAGGTGATGCCGACCATTGAAGTCTCCCAAGAGTAGAAATGGATGAGGCAACTGCCCAAGTAAATCTTCCAAATCATCTATGTTGAGATTATGTGGAGGGAGGTAGATGGATGCAACAGTGTAAGGTCGTGTCAAGCCTATTCTCACAGCCTTCACCTGCAGTGTCGTCTGCAGGTGGATGGCCTGGAAGGGAGTATCCTGACATACCGTCACTGCTACTCCTCCATGAGGTCCATTATCAAAGGTCCCATAATGGGCTTGAACTTGGAATCCTCCCAAGATGGAATGAACCAGGGGTGGGTGCACCATCCCCTCTGATAGGCCTTGGTGCACTAGGAAGCCATTTTGTCTCATCCCTCACTGGTGACCCCTCCAGTATGGGTAGCCCTCTGGTCCGGCTCACCAGTTCATTGGGACCTCAAGCCCCCCCCCCCCCCCCGCGGCAAGGCGGCTTCCGTTAGGGGGGTGAGGGAGGACGAGTGTACCCGGGGGTTTGCCGAGGCTATCTCTGGTCGTCTCACAGCACTCGAGGGCCAGACAGACCCTGTTCTTATATGGGATACCTTCAAGCGTGAAACGCTTGATGCAGCTCAGGAATCCATTTGTGAACACCCAAGAACAAGACAGAATTCCATCTCGCAGGAGACACTGGAAGCCACAGATGCTTGTCGTGCGGCTCGACTGTCAGGGGATCGCAACTTGCACCGAAGTCAGGGGGGCGATCTCCAAGCTGAAGAGTGGTAAAGCAGCAGGTGTTTGTGGCATCCCAGCCGAATTGTTAAAGGCTGGTGGAGAACCTATGGCAAGGGGCTTGCATGCAGTCCTGACTGCCATCTGGCAGACTGGTACCTTTCCCCCTGACCTGCTGAGGAGTGTGGTCATCCCTCTCTGGAAGGGGAAAGGGGATCGGTGGTACTGCAGCAATCACCGAGGCATTACACTACTCAGTGTACCAGGCAAGGTACTTGCGCACATCTTACTGAAACGTATCAGGGACCACCTGTTGAGGCACCAAAGGCCGGAGCTATCTAGATTCACTCCTGGTAAGTCCACGATAGACCGCATCCTGGCGCTTCGAATCCTTATAGAGCGCCGTCGTGAGTTCGGACGTGGGCTGCTCGCAGCCTACATCGATCTCAAGAAGGCGTTTGACATGGTGCATCGCGAATCTCTCTGGGAGATCCTGAAACTAAAAGGAATTCCAATAAGGATTATTGGACTAATAGCAAACCTTTATATAGGCACTGAAAGTACTGTAAAGTGTGGTGGGGGCCTGTCGAGCTTCTTCCCTGTTAGTTCAGGTGTGAGGCAAGGCTGTGTTCTTGCACGAACACTTTTCAACACCTACATGGATTGGATACTGGGTAGAGCTACTGTCCAAAGTCACTGTGGAGCAACTCTGGGCAATATCAAGGCTACAGACCTTGACTTTGCCGATAATGTTGCCGTACTCTCTGAATCTCTGGAAACCCTTGTGGCGGCTCTTGATGCATTTAGCAATGAAACTAAGCCCCTGGGACTAGAGGTCTCCTGGACCAAGACCAAGATCCAGGATTTTGGGGGCCTGCTAGGAGACCCTGTCCAGTCGATACGTGCTTGTGGTGAAAACATCGAAGTCACAAAGAGCTTTATATACCTCGGTAGTGCATTTCACGACTCTGGGCTGTCAGTAGACGGATTGGCCTGGCAGCAGGGGTCCTGAAATCTCTCGACAAGAGTATTTGGAGATGTCGGTACCTGTGCAGAAGGACCAAGTTACGTGTTTTCAAGGCCCTGATACTGCCAGTTTTACTCTATGGTAGTAAAACTTGGACACTATCTTGTGCTCTGGAATCTCGTCTTGATGCCTTTTGTAACAGATCCTTGTGCAGGATCATGGGGTACAGTTGGCGGGACCATGTGTCCAACCAACGGCTGCACCGCGAGACCGGTACAGGATCTGTTACTTGCACAATCCGTGATCGCCAACTCAGGCTATATGGCCACTTGGCTCGACTCCCACAGGATGATCCTGCCCATCAGGTTGTCTCTGTCCGAGACAACCCTGGGTGGAGGAGGCCTGTGGGACGTCCGAAAAGGTCGTGGCTGTGGCAGATCGATCAAACCTGTCGTGAGGAAATAGAGATGGGCCGGGCCCCTGTCTGGCGGCTCGCCATGAGGGACCCTCGCAGGTGGAAACAAAAGCTGGATGCGGCTATGCGCCCCTGCCGGCGTTAGCCCCAAAATGATGATGATGATAAATACACATACATATATATGTGTTTATGCGTGTATGTAAGTATGTATTCATATATACAATTACATATGCACACACAAATATATATTTGTGTGTGTGCGTGTGTGTGTGAAAGAGTGTGCGTGCGTGTGTGTGCGTGCGTGCATGCGTGCGTGCGTGCGTGCGTGCGTGCGTGTGTGCGTGCGTGCGTGTGTGTATGCATAATTCATATACCGTAAATTACAGCATATTATTAGAAGGGACAGTCCATGAACATGCTCTTCCTTTTTTATAACTATGCTTAACTATGTATACCTGCCGTATCATCTGTCTTCTCATCTTTAAAATTACTGTCACAATTGCATCATGAAGACTTCGTATATGAATTGCATCATTATAACTTCAATATAATTATCCGCAGTACAATCGGCACACCAATTTTCTCGTACGTCTGCCAACGGAGCGGCCGGTATACGAATTCATCATGAGGTACATAATTATTTGTTTCATGAACATTTGAATGCTAAGTAAAGCATTTCAATGTATATAATTTGTTTCTTCACACGTCAAGTATAATTATTTTATTCATTACTGTTTTATTTATTCATATTTTAATACGCAGGTGGGCGAGTCGTGTATTAGCCGTCCTTGCTACAGTGAGTTTTCTGATCTACCCCACCGTTCGCTTCGCAAACCTTCGACCAGTGCAGCAAGAACGGTTAGTTTCGTATCAGAGAGAGATTTCATAATAAACCTGTAAATTGGCGAACTACTGATTGTACTGAAACCAGACCGTTATATGTATATATATATATATATATATTGATTTTTTAATTCAAACTACCCCTATAATTCCCAGTACTTCCGTGGCAACAGAGAGTATTATAGACCGCGAAGTTAAGTAGATTGTTTGGTATAGCTCCTTCAAGGTCTAGGCTTTTGCGAGACGAAGATATGTCAGAATTTTCAGTTTATCGCTACTACAGTATAGCTGTTTTCATTCATGACCCATCTTATACAGTAAATGCCTTAACCGGACATGTGGCATCAAGAGTTTAAGAATGGAAATATTTGTCTTTTGAATAAGGAGAGGTTGTACAGAATGGGAAGATATGGCCAGGGAGAGAGTTGAAGGACTGGCTGTGAAAAATAAACAGTGTGCGCATGGTCAGCATGTATCGTCAATAGATTGCTAACTCATACGTGCGATTCGTTTGGGAATACCAATGACAGCAGATTCTCTTCTTTCTTTTGTCTATGTCTTTAAATACAGAGCTGATGACTTAGCAGTAATGCAGTCGATGCCATCCCCTGGACCTGCAAGGAAGCTAGAAACCCCGGCGAGGTCGTGCGTTCCTCAGAACTCCGTGTACTTCCTCAAGACCCCGAAGTGCGCCTCCACAACCCTTTCAAGGAGTTTCACCGCGTGAGTAAAGGGTATGGAAAGGTACACAGACATTGGTGAGTAAAGGGTATGGAAAGGTACTCAGACATTAGTGAATAAAGGGTATGGAGAGCTATATAGAATTTGGTGAGTAAAGGTGGTAAAAGGATGTAGAAGACAGAGACGAAAGTGAATTTAGGAAACACAGAATAGGTGAGGAGAAAAAGACGGGAGTGGAATGGAGAAATGTGAGGGTAAAGAAAAAGAGAGAGAGTGAAGGAGAAAGATCACATAAATAGAAAGAGTATTTATATGACTGTAAATTAATAGAAAGAGCATTCATATGACTGTAAAGGAATCGAAAGAGTATTCATTTGACTGTAAATGAATGATAAATCTATCAGAAAAGAAAATCCTGTGTCACTTATCCACGTGCATAAATATATTCCAATCAGGTATGGTGTCAAACACGGCCTGACCTTCGCTCTGCCCGTCAGATGCGGACCGATACCTATATCTCCAAAGATTTTGCCGCCTGAGTATCATGGGTCCCCCGACGGCCGATACCACATGGTCGTGTCCCACACGCAGTTCAACAAGGAGGGAGCAGAGCAGGTAAGTCTGTCCTATAACTGATTCGCAACTTCATCTAAGAATTTCTTACATATATTCTTTGCAAACTACTGCACCTCAGGCTGAAGCAATTAACGCTTGTCAGTCTGTAAGGTAATCAAATTAATTTTTTACTCAACTGTACTTGCTACAAATCACTGGTTTGATTTTGCAGGTGATGAAGGAATCAGCCAAATATGTTGCAACCATCCGGGAACCAGCATCACGTTTTGAGTCCAATTGGTATTACGGAAACTATGAAAAGGTCAGTGTGTAATTAGGTGCACAAGTCAGGTGTTCACACCTTTATCTATATGTATATGATTCTCACTGCAATAATAAGTTGTTATTGTTTTTTCTCACAGAAACTGAACATGACTCTTACTGCTTTCCTTAAAGCGTCTCGATATACACGAGGACATAAAAGTCATTTCAATAAGATTGCGGATTATTTTGGAGTCAAAGACCCACGCGATGACGTACCAGAAGGTGAAGTACTTAGCAAGACGAAATGGCTGAATGAGAGGTTCGACCTGGTGATGGTTACTGAGAGGTTCGACGAGTCGGTGGTCCTTCTGAAGCATCTCATGTGCTGGAACACCGAGGACGTCGCTTACATCAGGGCCCATGTTGCGAGTCCCGAATACAAGGCCGAGCTCTCGGAGGCGCAGAAGGACAGGCTTCGGCAGCTGAACAGGCAGGATGTTCTTCTGTACAAGTTCTTCAGGGAAATCTTCGAGGAGAAAGTCAAGGCCTTCGGCGAGGAAAGGATGCAGAGGGAAGTCGAGGAACTTCGCCAAGCGAACGCTCGACTCATCAACGACTGTAGAGATGAACTCACTGAGAAGAGAAGGACTGTGAAAACCTGGAAAGTAACGAACAACTCGAACGCTTGTAAAATGAGTCCAATGAATGATATAGATCTACATTCCCAGCTGAGGGAAAGGCAAAGGATATGGGTATCTAGTAACTTGACTTACGACCTGTTAACATGGACTTTTACGTAAGTGAACGAGGGAGTCGGAGATTGGGAATTTTCTTACTCGAATTATTTAATAAAATTGTTTCCCCTAATTATCTTACTTGCTTCCTCGTCTTCTTATATTTTGTTCCGCTAGTACGGGAGAATAATTTAAAAGATGATTGTTCAGTAATTTGATTTTTTCTCTCAATCCTACAATCTAATCTTAAAATGTCCAAAGCCTTCTCTACAGGAAATCTTCAGGAGATTTAAAAGATTTCGAGAAATGATTTTTTTTTTTCTGAATACCTACCAGAACATTATATTAATTTGTTTCGCTTTTATTCGTGCTATTTCATGTGTTCGCCTCTATTTGGATGTAAATACACTCTTGTAAATACGGGATACACTGATGTTCATATGTGTAAATTTAGGTATACCATTATACATGTGTGTGTGTGAAAATAAGTACATGTAAACTTGTTCACGCCAGGAAAAGCGTGTATATGAGTGTGTAAAAGTGAGGACATGTAAACGTGTGTATATGCGTAAGATTGTTTGTATAAACTTGTAT
This sequence comes from Penaeus chinensis, assembly GCF_019202785.1. NCBI lineage: Eukaryota > Metazoa > Arthropoda > Malacostraca > Decapoda > Penaeidae > Penaeus > Penaeus chinensis. The sequence goes on along the minus strand of NC_061846.1, from coordinate 12,950,413 downwards.
AAATGGGTCTGTCCATGTACATTCATGTGTAGAAGCCATTTTTAAAAAGTTTATTATCCTGAGGTTTCTACTACATGTGTTTGAGTGTGTGTATATATGTAAATTCACAGTGGAATGCAATATTATTGTTTTTAAGGAAATTCTCCCTGAGTGACGTCTGGATATGATGGAGAGTGATGCCGTAAGTCTTGGCGCCCCTCTTATTTCAGAAAGATCTTGAACGGAGTCGTCGAGGCGGAAATGCCCTTGAACCACGGCATCTTGCAGCCGCGTTTCCCGACCGAGGGCGAGTCAGATTAACTTATCTGAAATTTATTGTTGCTAACATTAGTTAACTCCATGATTATTGGGGCAATTAGTTTGTATATATATTGCACTTGCTGGAGCAGCAAGGACAAGGTTGTGTTTGAGCAATCTTTTACATGCCAGTTAGGATATTGCTAGACGTGAGCATTTAAGTTAACCGAAGGTTTACAAGGTTTTACATTGGCCAGCACCAGCCAGAGATACCCCATTCCTTTTTTTTTCTCTTTTTTTAAGCTTAAGTAATTTTTGTGTATCCGTTCCTTCAGAACGACATTTATTTTTTGTCGCATTTATATGTTTATGTACCCGAGGTGCTTTACTTTTAATTTATTTTTAATCATGAGGTCAAGAACAGCATAGCCAGACCCATTTTCTTAAGGGATATGAGCCTGGGGCATGGTACTGTCTCCACACAGGGGAAGTGAACGGGCCCCCTCCCTCCTCCTTTCGGCCCCAAGCCGCCATCCTCTGCTTGGGTGGATGGTAGTTCGGGCTTCCCCTCGATAGAAAGCCTTACACTATATCAATGCGGCATTGCATTATTCCATATATATATATATATATACACACAATATATTTATATATATATATATATATATATATATATATATATCAGTATATCTGACTTCGGTTTCGAATTTCTAAATCAATTTCCACCGAGTGCACACGGGGAGTGTGTGTAAAACCTCGCTATCATTAGTTATGTATGAGAAGATAGGTAATGTCTATGGAGCTAGTTAGATCCTATGTGGCGGGTGAAGAGTTTAAATTCTGGGAACTTGTTCAACGTGAACTGCACATGCCTTTCCAGCCTTATTTAATTTGCTGAAGGAATGCGAAGAAGTATTATTCCAGACTGGGTTGTGTGTGATATATTTCCTTTATTCCACCGTAGTGTCTCCATGTGATTCACCATTAATTGAAACGATATTTATTATTATATTCTTTAGTGTTATCATATTAGTCGTCAATATTCCATTATTATTAACTTTATCTATTTTGTTATTGTTATATTTTTTATCATTATTATTGTTATTATTACTACTATTTCTATTCTTAAAACCATTACTACCATTACTATTAATATCGTCATCAGATCCATCATTATTATTGCTGTTATCATTATGATCATGAAATGAAAGAGAGACTAGTAAAGCAAGGATGACTGACAGTGTTAGCTCTCAGATGGCAGTGACAATGCTTTGGTTGACATATGACCTGCAGGGGTATGCTAATTGGAACTGACATGGCATTTATTGCTTGAGGAGGACAGGGAGGGGATGTTACTGTGGAAAGGAGATTGTGAGGCATACTGTCAAGTTCGTTTTACACACAAAATATTTTGCCCTACAAACACCTTGAAGGCTTGACTTGACTATTATTCCATAAATGTTAACTTATGGAATAATAGTCAAACACTGTATCGTACTGAATTATATTGATCAGATTCCTGTGTTAATTTTCATAATATAAATGAAGTGTTGATAAATTGCCTATACCAATTACAATTGGTATAGGCATTATCACTTTGGCAACCTCACATAACATAATGTTGCCAGGTGTGGAGAACACTTGCATCATTATCACTCTTTTGCAACCTCACATAAAATAATGTTACCAGGTGTGGAGAACACTTAACGTATCATTTGACCCAGTTGTACATATGCTTATATGTTTAATTTCTGAAATGTCAGGTATCCTTTCCCTGTTCGGCCCTAAAAAAAGAAAGAAAAAAAAGTATATATATGTATTGTAATCTTAGAATAAAAAAATAAAAAAAATAAAGAGGACTTTATGTTTAGTTGCGTCGTCAGCATAATAAAAAAAAAAATGCATAGGAAACATATTAGAATAAAAATATCAAAATAGGTTGATATAGATAATGGAATTATCCGCAGCAGAGGGTGCTGGCAGTAAGCTTAATTTTTTGCTGCTACGACGAATATGTTATGGTGTGAATCCCTCCCTAACGCTTTATCTCGAACCGACAGCCACATCACGAAACAGCTCACGTGTAGCTAAAACAGGCAGGCTTTGAAACAGCCGAAAATCTTTCTAGGTGATGCAACCTAAAGTCGCTGGACGGCGCAAATTGGTCGCTGTTTAGTAACCGCGATAGCAATTTAAGGGTTAAATTTGTCTTACAAAACACAGATATAAACGTGCAACCTTATTGACTTTTACAGACTCAACAAAAACAATATTTGATAGGATTTAATACATTATAGAGATTCAGGGGTTGACGGTTATAGGTGTCTTCTTTAGAAAAATAAAAAGGCATGTTCTTATTCTTCTTGCAAATGATTAAAGTTTCGCATTTTCAAGATAATAATCGACTAAAAGTCGTCATGCTCTGCCGATGTAGTGTAGTCATTAATTTACGACTCCACCACAACTTCTCAAGTTCCACCTCCCATTTGCAGCCAGTTAAAACACCCCTTAAGATTGCAAAAGAGACAACGTTAAGGTTTCCTTACACTAGAAGACTAGTGTAAGGTTATATGAGAGAGGAACCCAAAAGAGGCCACCCGTGAGGCGGGAAGCTTCAGGCTTAGGGGCCAAGGAAAATGAGGGGGCCCCGTTCGTTCCTCGAAAAAGGGGGTGAGGGGACCAGACTGAAAGCTCAGAACCCACACGACCTCACAAGCCAATTATCCCCGGATATGCAGGCCTACCAGGAGCGTGACCAATACGAAGAAGCAGGACAAAAACAAACAAAATCTAATATGAACAAAAAGAACCGTGCAGAAGGCACCAAAGTAAAACAAACTAATAAGTAAGAGACAATTGCCAGAGAGGCTTAAGAAAAACAAAGCATGCCAGAAGGGCTTAAAAACAATAAAAAGAACTAACATCTAAGATAAAACAAGTAAAAGGTAAAATGAGTGAAAAAGTAAAAGTAAAAGGACAAGTGAAAGACGAGTAAAAGGTGTGAGATTTAATAAAAGTAGAAAGTCAAAGGACAAAATAAAAGTAAGAAAACATTCAGAGAAAGTAAAAAGTATAAGTCGAAGGAGCACACATGGTTCAAGTAAAAGGGGCAGTACAACCTTGTTTCGGTATCCACGGTGTAAAATCCAGACAGGTAAATCCAAAGGGTAGTCAAAGCACAGTCAGAGTATCCACTTCCTTTATTCAACATGAAAGTGGGGGTTACATTACCCCCCGCGGACGTCGGCGTAGCACATAAATAACATAAACCAATAAATAAGAATTTTTATAATAAAAGAAAAATATACAAAAGATAAAAGTAGTCACAAAAACAATTAAACGTTAAAAGAAATCATCAAAGAATTATAATTATGGTAAAACAAGACTTAAAAGAATTTGCTGCGATTCATTAATGAAAATCTTAAAACAAGTAACTTTCTCTCGCCTTAAAAGATAGATTAAAAGGATGAATAAGTAAAATGAAACCATACAAAAATAAAGCGGAGCTTAAAATACAAGAGATAAATAAACACGTGAAAAGAAAGATGCAGTCGCAGCAGATGTGTATGTTTGTTATCCGCACATCATCAAAATCTTTATAAACCATGTATGGATAACTAAGGATCTCAAAGTTTATTTAAAAACATACAAAAGGGTGTAAATAAAAGTAAAATACATGTAAAAATAAGAGCCAGCGTGGTACAGATATAAAATGCGTAAAAAGGAGGCTGGCAGAGGGAAGTGGTCCGGCTGTGCTCGACTCGCCCTGTGGATTTCGGCAGGATGCTGGGTAGGATAGGGATAGGATGGGAGTAGGAGAGGATAGGATTAAAGCTAGAAGGTAGGGTAAACGGGAAAAAGGAATGGAAAAGTGGGAAATTAGCGTAGAAGCAGAAGGAAGTGACAAAGCGAAGGAACAAGAAGAGGGTGCGAATAAGAGGGGTACGAGGGGTAGGACAGGGATAGGATGGAGGCAGGATAGAGTAGTGATAGAGATAAGAGGTAGAACAAGCAAGGACAATGAGAAAAAGAGATAGAAGCTACCGTGGAAGTAGAGAGAGAAGAGAAAAAGCGAGGGGACAGGAAGAGGGTGCGGATAAGGGGACGAGAGGGATAGAAGGATAGGAGCAAGGAAGGGGGGGGGATAGGTAGTGGGTATAGGGGGGGGGAAGGAGGTTGAAAACCTCACAACCCTCCCATACCACGGGGTCGGAGAGGACATCGGAGACACACCTGGAAATAGAAACAAGGAAGGCCTGAGCCCGATTATTTGCCTCAAAAGTTACGGGTGCATGTTCAGCTGGCTGTGCATGACACACATCACTGAACACACAAAACACAAGTAAATAAACTGAACAGTAAAAACAGTAAAATGAAAGTAAAACACAAAACAAACACACGCTGGTGACTAAAAGCAGCCCAGCCACGAGATGGGGCCGGATAAAGAAGCCACAGCCCTGAACAGCTACACGTCTGGAGCAGGGGCAGCACTGGAGGACGGTTCCTGGGTCACATCATCAGCATCAGGTCCACTAGTGAAGTCGGCTGGTCCATCTGGATCAACGTCCTCAACATCAGGGTCCTGGGAAGTGTCAATGGGAACATCTGCATCAAAGTCAGGAACATCTGATGCTTCTGATACTGCGTCGTCCTCATCTTCCGATGCATAACACAGCTCCTGGGATGTCTTGAAAGGCTTTAGGTGGTTGAGATGCGCTCTCAGTCGTACATCTGTGTGGACATCTCCCACTTCAAAGGTCAGTGGTCCAAGTTGAGGAACAACTCTTGCAGGTCCTCGCCACTTTCTTGTTAATGGCGGTAGTGAACCAGTACGGTGCCTGTGCTCGTAATACCAGATGAGCGAGCCCACCTCTGGCAGGAATTGTTCTCTTGTGCCTCGATTTAGGTACCTTCCATAGGTCTGTCTGGACTGTTTAGAAGCGGTGACAGCTGCTTGTCTGGCTGCCTGGAGTCATTCTTGCAGGTTGAGATTTTCAGCAAACACTGCTTCATTTGTCAGACCAATTGGAAAATTGGCATGCCGGCCAGTCAGGAGATACAAAGGCTGTTCATGGGTTGTCCTGTGGATAGCAGAGTTTATCTGCAATCTAAGTTCAGGAATGAACTGGTGCCAGATCCTTGGTCTATGCTCCACCAAAGCAGTCAGAGCTGATTTGACGACACGATTGGTGCGCTCTATCATCCCGTTGGCCTGGAGATGATAGAGGATGGTGTAGTGGTGACTGGCATGCATCATCAAGACAAGCTCCTTGAAGATACCACTGGTAAACTGCACCCCATTATCCGTCTGGATAACTCTTGGTGGGCCAAATAAGGTAACCCAATGGTCAACAAAGGCACGATGGATGTTAACGTCTGTTGACTTCCTCAGGGGCACAAACTGCAGCCATCTTGAGTGTTGATCAATGATGGACAGTGCATAGCGAACTGGGATGGTAGGTCCAAAGTCCATCAGTTCCATGGAGACACGCTCTAGAGGAAACTGGGCCAAGGGGGTCTCTCCCATTGGCACTCTCTGGGGGTTGCCTCTCGACTGCTGACACACAGGACAGTTAACATACTCCCTACAGTCCTTCAACATGTTGGTCCAGTAATACATCGACCTGGCATTGTCATAGGTCCGCTGAACTCCAGGGTGAGAAGCAAGAGGTGGTAAATGGGATGCCTTCAATGCAGAGTTCTTTAAGGATGTGGGAACAACAAGCTGGTAACAGATTTTGTCTGGAAGATGTCTAAGCCTGTATAGGATACCTTCCTTGATCTCAAATTCATCCAAGGAAAGTGGCCACTTTTTCTTTGGGACTGTACCGTCAAGCAGATAATGTCACAGGTTAGCAAGTTGAGGATCTTCCATCTGCTTTCTAGCAAGGACCTCAGGAGAGAGTTCAGTGATGGCCAGACCTGAAACTTGATAGCTAGGTGAAACCTCTAGCAGAGCAATATGTCTTGAGAGCAAGTCCGGGACAAAATTGGTAGGTCCCTCTTTGTAACGGATGTTGAAGCTGTAGAATGAAAGATCATGAGCATAGTGGGTCATCCGTGGAGACTTGGTTTTCCGAGAAAAGACATGTACCAATGGTCTATGGTCAGTATAAATTGTGAAGTGCCGTCCATAGAGGTAGGAGTCGAAGATCCTGACACCTTCAACCACACTGAGGGCTTCCAGGTCAATGGCAGGATATCTGGATTCAGCAGCTCGTAACTTGCGGCTGAAATAGGCAATGGCATGGGGTGCATTGTCATCTGACCTTTGCATAAGGCAAGAACCAATTGTGTTTGAGTTACATACAGACGCTTCCTCCAACTCCTGGCTAAAATCTGGCTGACGAAGAACTGGTGCAGTGGTAAGACGGTCCCTTAGCTCCTGAAACGCCTGCTGTTGACCAGTTCCCCAAGACCATTTCTGATTCTTCTTATGGAGCAAGTGCAGTGGAGAAGAAATGGTTGCGTAGCCAGGAATGTGCTTCCTGAAGAACCCGGTGCACCCTAAGAAACGGCGTACCTCACGGACATTACGTGGTGCTGGAATTTTGGCAATTGCTGCCACCTTATCCTGGTTGGGAAGGACTCCTTCTGGACTGATGGTGAATCCCAAGAAGTCTGTCGTAGTAGCAGCAAAATGGCATTTCTTCATGTTTAGTTTCAGTCCAGCTGCTGAGAGGAGCTGAAGTGTTTCTTTCAGGTCTTGCAGGTGCTGGAGGTATCCACGGCTATAGATGACAATGTCGTCTAGGTAGCATAGAGTGTGCTTACCCAAAACAGGAGAAAGGAGGACATTCATGGTGCGTTGGAAGGTGGTTGGCGCGGTTGAGAGACCGAAGGGAAGACGGCAGAAGGTAAACAGCCGGTACCCATCGGAGAAGGCAGTCTTGGGCCTATCAGAGGGCTCCACCTCAACTGCCTAATGGGCTGCACGGGCATCTAGTGTGGTGAATGTGTCAGTGGGACCCAATTCGTCGATGAGAGCGTCGATCCTGGGAAGTGGGTAAGTGTCCTTCTTGGTGACAGCGTTGAGGCCACGATAATCAACGCAGAAACGAAGACTGCCATCCTTCTTCTTAACTAAGACCACTGGGCTCAGCCAAGGACTACATGAAGCCTCGATGACACCTGATTGCAGCATGGAGTCACACTGCTGCCGGATGGTCTCCTTAGTAGACTGTGGCAACCTCCATTGACGGACACGAACCGGTTTGGCGTCCTCAGTATCAATCTGATGGCGGATCCCGGGTATGTGGCCAACAGTCTCTTTTCCCCCATCAAAAAGCTCCTGGAACTGCTCCAACAGCTGGTCAAGTTCCTGTCACTGATGCTCCGGTAAATGACTAAGGTCAGTTATACTATTAGCTTCATTGTCATCACCTGGTTCTACAACAGCTTCGCATGTGGCAACAGCTACAGAGGTTGGTAAGAAAGCACCCTCGATATCCCAATCTTCTTCTGGAATGTCTGGTAAATAGGCGGAGAAGTCGTCCCATTCCATCTCGGGTTCAACAGCTTCAGATAACAAGGAGGATTCAGTGAAGTGCTTCGGCTCTGTGATGGCAGAAGCAGTTGTGAATGTGCTCTCCTCTTCAGTTTGAAATGTAGACCTCGGCTCTGTCATGGCAGAGGTAGATGAACATCCTAGGCCTTGAGCTACTCGAGTTCCTGGACTGACAGGACACCTGTCTTGCCCGGCAGCAGCAATACCTGTAGACCCAGGGGCTGTATGGATCCTATCCTCGGTGAAATCGAGTTCCTCCTCAAAGCCAGTCCTGACAGGAGGTACATGATTCCTGGCAGCTGTGTCCCTGAAGGTTGATTGTGCCCGTGGCTGGTCAGGCTTCTTGACGGACTGGGGAGCACTGTAGACCTCTCCTAAAGGTGTGACAGTCCCAAGTCATGTACCCTGTTTCAATACTAATGGCCGTGAAGTGTGATTCAGGGCCCATATGGAGCATCGTCGTCGAGTGGCGGTCGTAACAAGGTGCGGTGGGGTTAGGTCATCAGTCACAGCAGGTGTAAAACGACATCTCCATCTGTCTGTCCAAGGCGAGAGATGTAGCCTTCTAGAAAGCAACCTGAATGTGGCGGGATCTCAGTAGGTCGTGCAAGGTGTACTGCAGCTTCTGGTGGAGTAGATGGTCGGATGGGCCTTTGAAGTCCAGTACGAACATCAGCTAGGTCTGAGTCAACCAGGCTAATCTGCAGGGAATGAGCATCGGTATACAGGAGCGACAACTCACAGCCTCCTAGAATCAGTAGTCCATAAGATGACTCGGCTTCAAACTGTAAGGTGAAGTCTAGGCGTCGCAAGAAGTCTGTCCCAAGGAGAACATCACCGTGGAACGAAAGGTCAGCTACTATCGCGCGGTGAAGTAACATGAGATCCTTGCTGATGTTAAACGAGAGCGTAACCTCTGCTGCTGGATGGAAAGGATCTCCTGAGACACCTTGGAGAGTCTTGCTAGAAGTGTGATGTCGGAACTTGTTTGATGGATCTATCACTTCTAAGGTACTAGGCTTGACCAGAGTAACCTGAGACCCAGTGTCAATGAAGCAGAAGAGAGTCTTCCCATCAACACTGAGTGCCACGACTGGCCGTCCGCCGACTGCTGGAGTACTCACTGCTGCTGCTTGCAACTGCTCTGTCTGGACTGCGATAGAGCGTGTGTGGGTTCCCTCCTGAGAAGTTGCCAGTGAAGCTGGGAACCCTTCCTTCCTGGCCTCTCGGAAAGGGGCACTCACGAGAGAGGTGACCGCTTCTACTACACCGGAAACAAGAGTAGGCTGAGGGTGATGGTTGGCGGGCGGCAGCCCTGCATTTCCAGGTGCTGTGGGTTGAACTTTGATGGTATTCACACCATACGTTACGCCGTGATGTTGGAGGTAAGGACAGAGGCCGAGCAGGTGAAGGTGATGCAGCTAGAGGAAACAGGTCATAGCGGTCTCACGCACGGGGTGGACGGTCTGGGGTGCGACATCGAACCTGGTACTCCTCTTCCTGCAGGTCATTTGGAGACTGGTAGCGAGTGTAGAGCTGGATGCCATACCTTGAGTTCCAGAGCTTCTGGGCGGTTTCTGCCAGCTGGATTGGCGAGCAATCATCCTTGAGAACAAGGAGATCCCGCAAAGTGGACGGTAATCCAGCAAGGAAGACCCGCCTGATCAGCTCTGAAGGCTCTCCAACAGCTCCTCGGTGGTCCCGGTAGCCTTGGAAGACCGACGCCTCCACCTCAAGGAAGAAGTCCATTGGAGCCTGCCTTTCACTCATACCGTGATCGTAGAGCACTTTGAAAAAATCAGAGGCAGTATACGTGCCTCTGATTTGATGATGGTCTCCGCTCTGCCCCGACAACTTGCTCTTGCAGCCTGGATGTATGTATCATCGGTTGGGGGCCTTACCAGGTTTTCAATAGCCCGAATGTAGCTCTCCACCTCCTGGTTTCTTTTCAGGGGCTCACAAGCAGAGGTTTCCCCCTTGAAATGAGGTATAGAGTCGCGGGACACCAGATACGGGATTGCATCTCTGGAAGGCAGTTGGCATCGAAGGTGGTCTTGTGCTGGCTCCTCGCCATACCTTGTGCGTGACGGTGTGGTCAGTCTTGCGGCTGGCTCAGGGAATGTCTGGTTAGCCTCCCGGGCTGCTTCCACTCTTCTGCACACCGGCGGTTGCTGACCATCTAGCTGCCTCTGTAAAAGAGCCTGCTCTTGCAGTTGCAGACGACTCTCCCTCTCCTCCAGTTGCCGCTGCCATTCCCGGAGGTCTTCTCTGGTAGCTGCTTGGTGAATGGGGTTAGCACTCCTGGCCGCAGGTTGTGTGGTGACTTGTATACGAGGGAGTGGAATATCCGCTGGCTGTTCCTCAGGCTGTGCTGCTGAGGAAACCTGGCTCCCATTACTGCGGGATTAAGGACATACACACATCTTCGTCCTCCTCCTCCTCTTCCTCCTTCTCCTTAATTATTACATATGGCCAAATATGACAGAGAGTTAGCTACTTGGTACAGTTAGCACCTAAGAACACACCCCTCCTCCTCCTCCTCCTCCTCCTCCTCCTCCTCCTCCTCCTCCTCCTCCTCCTCCTCCTCCGCCATCGGTTACCGCTACCCAGGTAGGCTGGCGGGTAGGAACATCCAAGGGATGTAGAAGTAAACATTTTTAAAAATAATTTAAGTGTTATGACATGAATTTTTTAATCATTAAAAGCAATAAGCATTAAGTATATGACGCTGTTGTGTTTAACACATGTCAATTATCTACCTGGAATGTACAATGAACAAGGTCATGTTGCATCATGTCACATAATTAGGTCACATAATTAGGTCACATACGTTGGTCACATGGCCGGAAGGGGGCGTAGTGGTCTACTTGTCCTTGTTCTCACTACTATGGTAGTAGTAATGATAATGATTATGATAATGGTGGTAATAATAATGATGGTACTGTTGATGCTGGTGGTGATGATGATGATTATGATAATGATGATGAGAGAAATTGCGATGATAATTGTAATTCATGTAATGATAAGGAAATCGAGAGGATGGCAACAATGAAACAACATTTTTTTTAAGATAGGAAAACTAATGATAATGATGATATTCATAATGAAATGATGATGATAAATAATACTAATCACAATAATGACTAAATAATAATGAGAATAATCATAATATAATCAGACCACTAATTAATGATAACAAAAACAGCAATAGCAATAGCAATAGTTTTACCATTAATAATAGCGATAGCAATAATAGAAAGACACGAAAGATAGAGAGATAAGTGAAAACTGTAATGGGTATGTAATGAGATAATCATGATATTACCGAGGATGAAAACAGTGAAAAGCAGACTAATAAAGATTATCATAAATACTGGAATATGTAATTGCAATATATGTTATAGTTATACTAATCATTGCTTCTGTTAAGGCAAATGTTGATAAAGATGATTATTAGGAAAACGATGAAATTTATAAAAATAATGACAATAACATAACAATGATCATTATAAATGAAACGATACAGATAATACAGCATAATAATCATATTGATTGCAATAAAAACGATGATAAAACTTCCAATAATGACAACGGCAATAATAACAACAGTATTGATAATTACATTAATATATAAATAAAAGGTAATAGTAATAATAATAAAAGTAATAATGATAATGATAATAATAATAATGATAATGATCATGATAATGATAATAATAATAATGACAATAATGATAATAATAATAAGAAGAAGAACAATGATAATAATAATAATAATAACAATAATAATAGTAATAATAATATTGATAATAATCATAATAATAAGAAAAGTGATAATAATAAAAATGATAATAATAATAATAATAATAATAATAATGATGATAACAATAATTATGATAATAATAATAATAATAATAATAATAATAATAATAATAGTAATAGTGAAAATGATAAATAAATATATAATGACAATAATAATAATAATAATAATAATAATAATAATAATAATAATAATATCGATAACAATAATTATAATAATGAAAATGATAAAAATAATAATAATAATAATAAGAGGAACTGAATAATGAAACTGAATAGTGAAGATAAAATCATACTAACCTCTTAGTAGGAACCAACTGATCGATCAACATTTCACTTTGTCCTCTCGAAGGCACCTGTCCAGTGACCCAGAACTGCTGCGACAAAAATGGATTCTGCAGACCAATATGTGCGAGCGCAGAGACCTCAATTAGCGGGATCTGTGACACCGATTTCTGCTTCGGCTGCGTTCCAGGTAGACTTCCTCTCGTGGCATCTGCGAGAGAGAGAGGAAGAACGGAGAGAGGGCGTAGAGAGGGAGAGAAGGATGGAGAGAGAGAGAGAGAGAGACGTAGGGAGAGATTGAGAGGGACGTAGAGCGAGAGAGAGAGAGAGATAGAGAGACAGAGAGAGAAAGAGAAAGAGGGACGTAAAGAGACAGAGAGAGATGGACGTAGGAAGAGAAGGAAAGGGACGTACAGAAAGAGAGAGAGGGACATAGGGAGAGGAAGCGGGACGCGAGGAGAAAGGCGTAGGGAGGGAAAGGGATGTAGGGAGTGAGAGGGAGGTAGGAAGGGAGAATGGCGCAGGGAGGCAGAGAAGAGAGAGGAAGAACGGAGAGAGGGCGTAGAGAGGGAGAGAAGGATGTAGAGAGAGAGAGAGAGAGAGAGAGAGAGAGAGTGAGAGAGAACGAAGATATAATTCTTAAACTTGAATTTCTTCCCAACAGGTCTTCCAAACTCTTAAGATTGGAACAAGATGTCAAAAGAACGTTACCGGCAAATCTTTTAATTGTTAGCTTTTAGGTAATGCATTTGGGAAATTGGCTATTGACTATGTAGCGGGGCGTAGACCAAGTAGATTTTTATGTGTCTGGTTGAGTTCGGGCTCGACCGAGAATAAGAATAAAATTATTCAGGAAAATATTAGTCTGCAGTGAACAGATGTAAGGTTCCAGGCCTACGTCACGCTGCCACCACCCGATTAGTAGGTTCGGGACCCGTGTGTGTTGTGTATGGGGGTGTGAATGTTGTATGAGAAGAGGGTGGAAGGAAAATACAGAATGT
>NC_061846.1:12912564-12932564 GCF_019202785.1 Penaeus chinensis | reverse complement strand
CCGTCGGCAAGGGGTTAAAACATCAGTTACTTTCCCTCTCTCTGCGTTATCGAGGCAACTACTTTACAAATTCGAGGTTTATAAGCGTATCCAGTGATTTATATAATTCCGCGGCTAAATCATGCGCAATTGCATAATTTAATGCCTGGCTGCTTATCAGTTATTTTTCAGTTCAGTATTCAGGCACTAGTCCGTCGGTAAAATGTGTGAAATAATATTTTTTGGTGCGCTTCGTCCCTTCATGCTTTCTGTTTGGAGCTTGATTTTTGCAAACCTATGCTCCTATTATGCAGAGGAAGGACCTTGATGGCCGAGCTCGATACGTGGACTGTATGGACAACCAGCGTGAGGATAACGAGAACCGTTGAACAACAGAACAAGAACACTAAATGAACCAGCACAAAGTAGGCAGACTAATTTAGAAAAATATGGAGAAACACTAAGCAGGCGCATCGCGCGGAAACACATCCGAAAGAATGAGGTTTTTAGTTAATATGAGGGTGACATTACCTTCTAGCAGAATAAACTAAAGGGGATCAAGCATGGAAACTCCCACTCAACTCATCCCAAGCAGGTCACCATCAGCAGGTAGTCGACAAAAATATATTCCATCGCCAGTACAGCCGACTGCTACTGTACATAAGGCGCCATTCGCCCGATCCACTTTGACAGTCAAAGCTAGTATCAAATCCGGCATATCTTCCACGTGGAAACTAATAAGGAAGTGACCAGTTGAGCTTTCTTGGACCTCTAAGAGATAATCATCTAAAACTCTCTTAAAGTCAAATCTTCTGTACTAGTTTTTTTGTGTATATGTGATGAATCTAACTCTGACTTGGTACGTCTTCGTACATACAGCGTGAATGGTTTGGCTAGAATCGACTATTATTTAAATTAATTGAAGTCAATATATTTTACTTAGAGTGCTGCTTCAGATGCTGGACAATGCCAGCCAGTGATTCGGGCACATTTCTCCATTCAGATGTGAATATCTGGACACCTAGCGCTTCACACAACCCTGAGTGATCCAAATTAAAAATTAGCTGACCACAGTGATGAGTCTCTGTCTCTCATTATTTTGTAGAGGAGCTTTTTTTCTTAGCTAATTCAAATCACGTAGTGTGCCAGAGGTTGCCGGTCCCTGACAAATGAACTAACGGTTTAGCTGGAAAAGCGCTGCATGGAACAATTCCTTGCAATGTATCTGATCATCATCCCATGTTCTCCTAATTTAAAACCCAGAGCCCTTCAACAGCTTGTATAGTGATAAAGTGCACCAACTGTAACGTAAATTCATCAACCGACCAACAGTGCATGGGGATACTGACAAATTAGATATCAGTTTATAAAGTCAGCACTCAATACTTTCGAGATAAACAAAAAAAAAAAAAAAAAAAAAAAAAAAAGTTCTCATCACAAGATCAATCAACACTGATGCTCACCTAAGTAATCAATTTGTTATTATAGATTCATATCTTGATTACAGGACTCTGTCTACAGACACTGCACTTCAGTGCTTAACATACCATGTGCTAAAAGCTTTTTATATGAACAAGTCTATCATAACCAGTTTATCGAATTGACATAGAAATCACACAAGCTTACTTGAGTAATTAATCTATTATGGTACTTTGGGAAATTCCCAGAGCTCAAATTACCTAAAAAATGGACAAGAATATATTCAATACAAAAATGAAATTTCAGAAGGTAAAATGAGATATCCCCCAATTCTAGTGTTTTATTTATATATTTATGATATAGCAAATTCAATTAATATACTTAATTTCTTCTTATTTGTGGATGACAGTACAAAGTACATACCTCACAGCAACATATTAAACTTATGCAAACACTTAACGAACTTACATATCTAACAAGCTAGTTAACTACCACAGCTTTCTACTCTGGTAGTTGGCCTTACACTGTGTACAAATTGGACTCCCTCACAATTTCTCGGGGTTACCCGCCATGTCACAACAGGTACAGGTAACCATAGGCTATTGGGTTTTCACTGTGTACAAATTAGCTAACGGAATTGAACACAATTCCTCGGTGTTACCCTCCGTGTTACAAAAGGTGCAGTCAACCATATAGTATTGGTCAATTCCCAATTTTCTTTCTCTATCATATTTGCTCACATATAATAAGTAACTTATACTTATGATAATTGTTCATAACACATCTGGATAATGAATTTATTGGTGTATCACACACACACACACACACACACACACACACACACACACACACACACACACACGCACACACGCACACACACACACACACACACACTCCCAAATTTAAAATATTCATAACTGTAACATCTCTCTCTCTCTCTCTCTCACACACACACACGCACACACACACACACACACACACACACACACACACACACACACACACACACACACACACACACACACACACACATTCACCAAATTTAAATTGTTCATAACTGTAACCCCCCGACCCCACAAAATACATCCTACATCTTCCGATATATAAGGAGGATATTGATGTACCCAAAACATTAGTATCTCATCCTCTGTGAAAGTGATAACCATGCTCGAACTGATTGCTTCTGTCAATACTGTGGACAAAAGCAGGTCCCAAATCACCTTTGTCTACTCTGTCCAAGGTATAATCTTTACGTTCCTACAGCAAGACTGCATCACCACAGACAACGCTGCTATCAAGGTAAGATTAAGTGTAAAATATATAACAAATCCGCTAGTTCATGGTACTATTATTATTTTGTTAAAGTATATCGTCAAAGCAAATATAATCTTAACAATTTTTTTTCAAATTATTGCAGCTGGTGCAGGAGAGGCATCTAAAGGTGTTAAGATTCTTCCTCAAAAATCCTCTTTGCTAGGTAAGCATTCAGCAAAATTATATATTAACGGTATTAATATCAATATTGATTCTGATCTTTTACAACGATAAAATGGCTTTAATTTCTTCACTCCAGGAAATGCACACCAAGATTTATCTGGAGCTGCGCCACCTCAACCTGAAGTTGGCGAATCTCTGCTTCAACCAAACCCTCTCGCCTGTCAAAGAACTTCGTCTCCTCAACCAGGTCCCTCACGCCCTCGTTCTAGAACCCCCTCACCACAGCCTGGTCCTTCTCGTTATCTCCGTGAAAGAGTTCGCAACAGAGAAATTTAACTCGGAGACAGTACCGTTAAGACAGTGAAGACAACATTGACCACAACGACGACGAAGATGTTGTGTCACCGCATATTATTTCTCGTAATGAACTATTCCGGCGACCAGCCAGATTCTGCTGAATACCTTCGCAGAAATGAGGAATATTTCACTGAAATTCTTCAAACTCACCGTCGCACTCTCGGATGCCCTCCTCCTGCCATCAAGACGTTTACAGGATTTACTCTCATTCTCAACAGAGCAGATCTTGCAACAGGAGAAGTAAGAGATATAGAAAAAAAACGTAACCCTGCATAGTTACATCATTGCTTCTGAGGAGGATTGCAGAAGAACTGTGCACGGGTGGAGCGAGGAGGTGGAAGCCAGACTGGAAGAGTGGATTACCGACGAGGGAAGCGGGCTCGATCTCGACTTAATTTCATCACACGACATTACAATATCACAAATCCTTGTTCCTCAAGCCATAGGGAGATATATTTCCTACCCAGCAAATGCCAGAGGGAGGAGACACATCTTCAATCCTGTCGGGGACACAGACTGCGTGATAAGATCCCTTGCCGCCGGAAAACTGCTAACAACTGGAAAATGCAGAAAGAGACTATCAAGAGAGGTTGATACCCAAGCCAAATGTGCACTTTACATCTGGTATGATGCACAAAAACTCCCAACCAGCTGGGAAACACTGGGAGAATTGGAAAGGGAAAAT
The DNA here is from genome assembly GCF_019202785.1 of Penaeus chinensis. Taxonomy (NCBI): domain Eukaryota; kingdom Metazoa; phylum Arthropoda; class Malacostraca; order Decapoda; family Penaeidae; genus Penaeus; species Penaeus chinensis. Next base: position 12,928,687 of record NC_061846.1, on the reverse strand, counting down.
AATCTCCCTCTATATGTTTACTGCCTGCAAAAGTCGTTCGCATCCCAAGGTGATGACAACAACTACTTTCTTACCCAAGTGCGAAGAGGAAAAGAAGACAACAAAAAACGCTTCTGCTTCTGCTTGAAAACGAGCACGCATGTCTCATCACCGACTTTAACAGATATGTAGACTCGTTTACTTACAGAGGCAGGAACACAAGCAAACTCTTCTGTCGCACGTGTTTCTCGACCTTCTCAAACCAAGTGCTAGCAGGTAATCATATGACAGACTGTAAATCGCCCGTGCAGATCACATACCCACTGCCTGGGAGCAAGCTTTTCTTCACCAACTACGGAAAAACCTACAGTCCCTCACACATTTGCATATACGACTTCGAGGCGTATATGGATAAAACAAATGCTGGAAACAGGTGCATATCTCACCACAAGGCTTTCGCCTATGGGTGCATTATCATCGATAGAAGAGTTGATATCATACACAGTTCTACATACAAAGGAGCCGACGCAGCAACCCACTTCATTGAAAACCTATCCGCCAAATGGGCAGATATTGTAAAGAATATGCCCTACTACCCTCTCCACATGACAAATCAAGACCAGCATTCACGCAACATCGCAAAGACGTGCAAAATGTGTCACCAAAAGTTTCCTAATCAACATCAGAAGCACCGACACCACGACCACACGAAACAACATCATAACTACATCGGGGCTTACTGCGCGAGGTGTAACATTCAAATGAGGAACCACCGCACCAAAATACCATGCATAGCTCACAACCATTCATATGATCTCGGGTTGTTGCTCAAAGAAATGCAAACTGACGTAAACATAAACGTTCTTGTAAAACAAGGACTCATATACCACTCACTGTGGAAATTAACATTCTGAAATTCCTGGATAGCATGGCATTTATGAGCGCCAGCTTAAGCTCCCTCGCCAAGACACACATCGAGAGCGGGCGCCCGATGAAGTACTCATCACACCTCGTGCAACACCTACCGACTGAAGCCCGGAGATTGCTCCTGACAGGGAAAGGAATATTCCCTTATGAGTACCTGGACAACCTAAAGAAGCTGGAAGATACTTCCCTCCCCCCGATTGAACATTTTTATAGTTCTCTCACGGGGGACACCGTCACAGAGGAGGAATACGACAACGCCCTTAAAGTATGGGAAGCTGCCGAGTGTCGCACACTCGAAGATTATGCAGACTGCTATCTTCGTGTGGATGTGGGTTTGCTGGCTGACGTGCTTTGCGAGTGGAGGGCTACCCTTGTCAAAAAATATGATCTTGACATGGTAAACTATGTTAGCCTGCCTGGATATGCCTACGACGCATTTTTGAAGATGACCAAAGCAGAATTGGAACTGATCTCGGACCCTGAACTGGCACGCAAAATCGAGCGCTCGGTGAGAGGAGGACTAACAACGTGTGATCAACCTCATACAGTTGCTAATAACCCGCTTATCAACCCCTGCTTTAACCCCGAAAAGGAACGAAGCACATATATTCTATATCTGGACTTTAACAGCCTATACGCTGTTTGAAAAACTTCCCTATGGAAATATTCGGAAACTGTCTGCTGCTGAGAAAAGGGAGTTTGTGGCAAGGGGTTTTGTCTTACCACGACGAAAGCGGTGATATTGGTCACTGGGTCGAAGTCGATTTGCGGGTGCCGGACGAAGTAGCGAGAAGAACCGACCACATGGAGATAAGAAACCAAGACCTCTCTCCATACAACAAAGAGCTTCTAAAGTCACAAAACAGGCGTGTTCCTCCAAAGAACAAAAAGTTGGTAGCATCACACCTTCCTCAAGAGAAATACCTCGTTCTGCTGAAACATCTACAGCTGTTAATTCAATTAGGAGCTGTAGTAGACCAAATTCACGTGATATACGAATTCTCCAGAATGACTACCTTCAACCGTTTATCCACGAAAACATCAAAGCCCGTCGCGAAGCAACCGATAAAGCACAGCAGCTATGTTTTAAAACCGTTTCTAACAGTGTGTTTGGCAGATGTTTAATGAACCCGCTGAAGAGAGTAGAAAATGCCAGCATGGTGTGCAAGACCTCAACATTTCTAAAAAAGATACGAGACCCTCATTTTAAAAGGCTCATCCCCTTCGCCCCGAACCGTGTTATAACAATTTCAAGGGCAAAGACAGTGGGTATGAACTACCCACAATATGTCGGATTTACCATCTTGGAACTGGCTAAATACAAACTTTACAACTTCTTTTATAATGTGTTAAAGCCTATCTATGGAGAGAGGGTAAAGCTCTGTTACTCTGATACAGACAGCTACATTCTCTCCGTGGAGATCGATAACATATATGAAGATTTTTCAACAGGTCCTCTGAACGAGTGGCTCGACACTTCCAATTTAAGCCAGGACCATCCCACATATTCCTTGCTTCTAAATAATAATCAATCTACCTCAGGTACGAAGGGAATCTGCCGATCTGAAAAGAGAAATCTCAAACATGAAAGATTTCGCGGTATTCTTCACCAAAAAGAGATCCACACCTTCACTCAGGTTAGTATTACTAACGTTAAGGGTCAAATGACAACCACGTCAACCAAAAAACGCGGTCTGTCATTGTACGACGACAAGCGTTGGTATATCAACACCTATAAATCGCTGGCATACTGTCATCCAGATATTAAGCATCTACCTAAGGAAAGGGAAAGTGAAAGCAAGGAAGAGGAGAAGGAGGAGGAGGAGGAGGCTATGACAGCGGAGGGAACACCCGGAAGAGGGTGAGGAGGAGGAGGAGGAGGAGGTGGCGGTGGAACCACCAACGAGAGGGCGAACAACTTACGGAGGAGACGACAGCATCTTCTTTCCGAATATTTTCCGAGTCTTGGTCGTGCTAACGCCAGAGCTCAACAACAACAACAACAACAACAACGACGACGACGACGACGACGACAACGACCACCACCACGGCAGGAAAGTAAATCCAAACCGACAACTCACAAACGGAGAAAAAAACAATGACGGGGAACCCATTCATCCTCTGCGAAGCGCGGGAAAACAATGACGACAGCGACGATGACGACGATGTAATATAAATTGTTAATGTAGTTATGTATATTTTGTTATGTATTATTAAGAATCAACTTCTATTTCAGTGTATGTAGTTATTTATTTTCGAGTTTGTGCAATGTTATGAATAAAAGAGACCATACCGGTAATCTACACAGCAGTTTTATATAAGACCTCCATGGAACACGTGTCCCCCCTATCCCTGCTCAACCTCTTTGCATACCCTGCGAGGTTAATAATTGCAGGTGTTACCAATTCCGGCAAGACATACTTAACTACAAAAATTGTTGTGCACTATCAGAAGCAATTTGATCATATAATTCTGTGTGGGAGTGAATCCCATCCTCTTGAAAAGGAAACCTCTCTTTCTGGAAAACTCATTGGTAGTAAAATTATTATAGACCCAACCGAACACAAGACAAACCCGAACGACCGCATTTTATATATACTGGACGATTGTTTTATAGAAGCAGCTAACAACCAAACAGTGAGTAATGCATTCACAAAGGGTCGTCACGAAAAGGTCTCAGTTATACTGGTTGTTCAAAACGTGTTTATGAATGGGAAACACAGCCGAAACATTTCGCTAAACACCTCTCATTTTATATTATTAAAACAAAGGGATCTCGGTCAAATTGAATGTCTGGGCAGACAGATTTATGGTAAGAGCGAAGCCAAGCGATTTCTAGACTTGTATAAAAGGACTGTTCTTTCAAGACCTCGCAGTTATTTACTGGTGGACCTCGGGTATTAAACTCCTGAAAAGCTTCAGTTTCGCAGTAATATCCTCTGCGAATATTCTCCATACCAAATTGTGTACCAATGGTAACCAACAACAATTCGAAGCAAGTCCTAAAGGACTTGTATGAAGACTATAAACAACCCCATGGCCTGGGTAGCATACAATCGCTTATAAATGCCGTGCGAGAGCGCCTGGGGAAGAATAATATTACACTGTCAGACGTGAAAGAATATTTATCAACTCAACGTGTGTATACGCTTCACAGACAAACGCGCAAAAAATGTGATCTGGCAGATATGCGTAATTTATCAAGACAAACCGATAAGACCGCATATTTGTTGGTTTGCGTGGACGTGTTTAGTCGTTACATGCAAGTAAGAACGCTAAGAAGTAAAAATAAAACAACGACGATGCTAGAGGCTTAACTCACCTGTTCACCGACGCAGGACGTGAATTTGTAAATAATGCAGTGAATGCATTACTCCGCGAACGAAATATGCGTTGGTATATAACACACTCTAAAGAAATAAAGGCAAGTATTGCCGAAAGACATATAAGAACCCTTAAAGGACTCGTTTATAAATACCTAACCCTTAAAAATACACTGCGCTATGTCGATGCACTTCAGGACATCATATTGGCCTACAACGGGCGCGCTCACGCGGGTTTGAAAGGTGCAACACCTACAGAGGTGCATCGCCATTATACATCGACACAGTGGCAACGTCTCTTCCGGCAAATGTACTCCCCATCGCTAACCGGATCTATAAAAAAAGGACGTTCATCAGCAGACAATCAGAACCTAAAAGTAGGGGTTACCGTGCGCATCTATGCGCGTTCCCGCACCGACGTATTTCGCAAAGGTTACGAAATACAAAATACGGAGGAGATATTTAAAATCCGACAGATTGATCGCCGACAAAACTTAATCGGGTATTATTTTGAAGATCTGAGCGGTGAAGCGATACAAGGTTTGTTTTACCGCGAAGAGCTCATTCCCACTGCGCTGCCAAGCTCTTATCCATATAAGATTTTATCATCGCGTTGGAACAAAACCAAAAAGCAAAGAAAGTATCTCGTTCACTGGATCGGTTATCCAGACAAATTTAACTTTTACATTACAGCTGATGATATGCAACCCGAACCATGACCAAGCAGTCCCTCACGTCGCGACACATCGATGTGTTAAAACTTATTTGTTCGCTGAAGACAAAACGACGCCCTGACTTTATATTGCAATTAAATAAAGAACAAATTGGTTGCATAGCTGAAGTGTTTTCAAACTTTTTTAAAGAAAAAAATGACAACAGAGAGAAATATCATAAAAAAGCTAAAGAGATATGTGAGGTTTTCAACCTCCTTCCCCCCCCCCACTATACCCACTACCTATCCCCCCCCCTTCCTTGCTCCGATCCTTCTATCCCTCTCGTCCCCTTATCCACACCCTCTTCCTGTCCCCTCGCTTTTTCTCTTCTCTCTCTTTTCTTCCACGGTAGCTTCTCCCTCGTTTTCTCGTTGTCTTTGCTTGTTCTACCTTTTATCTCTATCCCTACTCTATCCTGCCTCCATCCTATCCCTATCCTGCCCTGTATCCTGCCGCATTTCCCCCTCGTACCCCTCTTATTCGCACCCTCTTCTTGTTCCTTCGCTTTTTCACTTCCTTCTGCTTCTACGTTAATTTCCCACTTTTCCATTCCTTTTTCCCGTTTACCCTACCTTCTAGCTTTAATCCTATCCTCCCCTGCTCCCATCCTATCCCTATCCTACCCAGCATCCTGCCGAAATCCACAGGGCGAGTCGAGCACAGCCGGACCACTTCCCTCTGCCAGCCTCCTTTTTACGCATTTTATATCTGTACCACGCTGGCTCTTATATTTACATGTATTTTACTTTTATTTACACCATTTTTGTATATTTTAAAATAAACTTTGAGATCCTTGATTATCCGTACATGGTTTACAAAGATTTTGATGATGTGCGGATAACAGACATCCACATCTGCTGCGACTGCATCTTTCTTTTCACGTGTTTTTTTTATCTCTTGTATTTTAAGCTCCGCTTTACTTTTGTATGGTTTCTTTTTACTTATTCATCATTTTAATTTCTATTTTACGGCGAGAGTAAGTTACTTATTTTAAGATTTTTATTCATGAATCGCAGCAGATTATGTTACGTCTTTCTTACCATAATTATAATTCTTTGATGATTTCCTAGAACGTTTAATTGTTTTTGTGACTGGTTTTATCTTTTGTATATTTTCTTTTATTTTAACCATTCTTATTTATTGTTTAATGTTATTGTTGTGCTAGGCAAAGTCCGCGGGGGTTAATGTAACCCCCACGTTCATGCGAAATAAAGGAAGTGGATACTCTGACTGTGCTTTGACTACCCTTTGGATTTACCTGTCTGGATTTTACACCGTGGATGCCGAAACAAGGTTGTACTGCCCCTTTTACTTGCCCAGGTGTATTTAGGCTGGACGTGCCATTTTCCTATTTTACATTCACTGTGAACCATGTGTGCTACTTCGACTTTTACTTTTTACTTTCTCTGAATTTTACTTACTTTAATCTTGTCCTTTTACTGTTTACTCTTATTCATGCTCATACCTTTTACTGTCTTTTACTTGAGCTTTTACTTCTTCCCTCATTTTACCTTTTACTCGTTTTATCTTAGATGTTAGTTCTTTTTGTTGTTTTAAGCCCTTCTGGCATGCTTTGTTTTTCTTAAGCCCTTCTGGCGTACTTTTATGCAGTCTTAAGCCCCTCTGGCAAGTGTCTTTTACTTATTAGTTTGTTTTACTTTGGTGCCTTCTGCACGGTTCTTTTTTTTCATTTTAGATTTTGTATGTTTTTGTCATGCTTCTTCGTATTGGTCACGCTCCTGGTAGGCTTGCATCTCTGGGGATAATTGGCTTGTGAGGTCGTGTGGGTTCTGAGCCTTCAGCCTGGTCCCCTCACCCCCTTTTTCGAGGAACGAACGGGGCCCCCTCATTTTCCTTGGCCCCTAAGCCTGAAGCTTCCCGCCTCACGGGTGGCCTCTTTTGGGTTCCTCTCTCATATAACCTTACAGATATCGAGAGGCAGTTAAGACAGTATCCCTTAAACTAACGTCGGTCAAAAATAAAAAGAAAATTCTCTCATCGCGTACAGGTGGTAATATTATCTCTCTGCTCCTTCCGTTCGCTGTAAACGCATTCTCCGCCCTAATTTAACACTAAGAAAATGAAAGAATTTTGCCTTGTTCCAAAGTCTGTAGTTGACCGTCATCTAACTTCTGCGAAATCTTCTGAACGCAATACTATTAATGATAGTGATGCTGGTGATGACAGTAAAGTCTTATCAGAAACATTTTCAAATATGAAGAAAAAGAAGTCAGTGCCCAAGAAGACGCTAGTAAGAGAGACACACGCGAAAGAAATTGAAAGCATACCTTGCGGCGGTGGCTGCGGCGCGGGCGGGCGCGGCGGCGGCGGCGGCGGCGGCGGCGGAAGCAGGTAACCTCGACCGAGGTTACCCGCGCGTGGGAAAATCAGTGAATATCTCACACTGCCCTTCGAGGAAGAAAGATAAACATTGCATCAGCAAAGGTTGTCGTGACACAACGGCTGTACCTCTTCCATCTGCGGTTCTGCGCAAACTGTCTGCCAAGAGCACTGAAACTAAATTGTCAAATCCTTTGTTAGAACACTTGATGGGTATTTTCTTCAAAGCTTCTCAACAGGATTATGCTAAATCTCTCTTGCAGTTTTATCGGCAGTATCCTCAGATCCGTTAGGACGAGCTAGGGCAGATACAAGCACCATTTTCGGGGTTGAAGATACTCGATGTTATTAAGTATATGGTGGCTTCGTCGTCCTCGTTTTCTCTCAGAGAAAGGGAATTATTAAGATTATTGCACAACTTTGCACCAATGCCTCTCGAGTATGTGCGTAATCCAACTGCCAGACGATTTATCGCGGGAGGAACCCATAAAGCAGGTGGGAACATGAAACTAACACCTGCGGTTGTCTTGAAACCCGTACATAAAAAGATGCGTTGGAACCCTTATTAATGCTCCTGAATAAAACACTGAGGTCTTTCAGTACATGTACTAGTTTTTGGTTATCAGGTGTACAACCATGAGCGAAAGCGACGAATTTATTAGTGCCGCATCTTCGCGGAACAGCGGTAGTAACAACAGTGTAACCAACACATGTGACAATTATGCTTCATCGCGATCACTCGCTGTTGAACTTCGAAAGGAGGTGATACGCTTTTACCGCGCGCAGTATAAACATGATATCATCTCATCGTTGTGGGAGACATATCAATTTTTCTTGCTAATCAGTTGGAACAAGCAGGAAGAAACACTTCGCACCATCGCCGAATACCGTAAACTTGCTAGTCTATACAATCGACAATCTATCGGTTTTGAAATGGGATACCGACTGGTGACCAGGCTACGCAGGTAAAAACATGTGCGAACAGGTGGAGGGGGGGGGGGGGGGGGGTAGGGACAGAGACTGTGGTATAAAGAGAGGTCTGAGGTGCAGTGAGGATGCACAGAACAGCCAGACATCGCAGCGGTTGTACACGAAATGGATCTGAGGATAGAGAAAATACGCAACATATTCTGGACGTCCACCCCGTGACATCGACCGGCGTGAACAACACAGATGAACAGCCTCCCGACTTTCTATATCCTCTCAGTTTTCGCGAGGGCAACGTTCTCCATCCTGTGCTGAGTCAGACAACTGCAGTTTGTGTTATAGTTAATGCATGTGGGAAGACTGCATATGCTACTTCAGGTGTGTTAGAAAGAGAGTATGCGCATGCGGATCTCTATAGATGTCGACGGCGAATGTTCTCTACCTCAAGAGCAATTACGGCTGATCGATGTCTGACGGGAACCGTTAGAGTGAGGCAATGCGATTGCAGGCTTACTGTCGTATACCTCATCGCTTATTTCGGGCCTGGGAAACCGCTGGAACGCAATGAGATTGCCATGAAACAAACTTGTTAAGATCTAGTATAGACAGGCATTACGTAACCGGATTGTCAAGTGATAAGTCAGATAATCGACTGAGAAAGCTTGGAGAGTGTCTCAACTATTTGTTTACACAGCTTGGTGATATGGACATTAATTAAATGTTATTCCCTGTTGAAGAAGGAGGCAATTGGAGTCCATCATATGTTGTTCCCATCCAAAATTATGCCGCTTGCTGTATGCCTTTAAAAATTCCCGTTGCGTTATTAAATCAGAAATCGCGTGTTCAACCAGGACCTGACATCTGTTCTGCCAAGGATAAAGAAGATGATGACGGATATAGCACGCGCAGCGAAGGTGATGAAGATGAGGATGACAGCGATGGTGACAACACCGGAATCGTTCGCAGGAAGAGGTGGACACCTGCAGATGAGAGGACGGTGAAGCGGCAGAAGGCGGAAGACGATGATCAATAATATTTTTCCCACATTGTCTGTTATTTGTTATGTGCTGTCTTGTTGCATTTTGTCATAAATAAAACTAAGTTGAATGTATTTCTGCTTTTATTAACATCCTCGCCTTTCTTATATACATGAAAGATGTATAAAGGAGCTCACAGTCTGTTCTCAACCACCACCATGGAGACAGATAACCAATACATTTACATTACGAGCAATGCTTCGAAAAATGTGTTTCTGCATAATACTTCACACGCATTTGAAAATGTTATACCTCCGTTAATGTTAAATCCTTCTTTGGATTATGAGGTTGCACTGATTAATTTTTTGCACCCCAAAAACTATTACAGCATCCAGGCAAATTATAACGATTTTGCTATTCAACTTGTTTATGTATGTGATAAAGAACCACGTGCTGTCGAAAGAAACATTTTTAAATATGTTCCAAAATTTAACATGTTAGGGCAGATGAAAGGCGAGCAAGCAATGCTTGGTTTGATTAATGATGATATTTTAAACCAGATAGAGGAGGCACTGGGTAGGGACGCAGTTAAGAAATATATGCCTAATGGAAGGCTGTTTGTCTATGACCTGGATATTGACCGCTGTCGGCTAGATACGACATACCACACCCCGATATGGGAATTCGTTTTTCGCGTCGCATGGCTCAAATGTTAGGATTTGATGAGAGCAGGTTTTATCGCTATTATGTTCCACATCCGACGTCCACTCATGAAAAATGGAATTTATACAATGATAATATAAGCACGAGATCACCGAGAACCGACGGTGGTGTGGATTCCATTTATATTTATTCGGATATTGTTGTTCCTTGTCGATTTGCCGGGCAGCAGGTTAATATTCTTGATGCTTTTGCTTGGCAGGGATTGAGCACGAAGGGATGTACACCTGTGATCTATAAACAACTTTTAAACAAGACTCTACATTCTGTGGGTGTGCGTATTACGGATCAGAACGGATATCCTTTAATTTTCGAGGAAGGTCATTCTGTTACGCTTAAATTACACATTAGACCTCGCTAAGCCATGCATATATAATCACCACACGTTCGCGTTTTTGCTTATTCTACTACGGAATGTCGTTCCGTTCTGTTTGATTGTAGAACAAAGATAGGACAGGGAACATAGTACTCATCATGTATGTGAGAACACCTTTCGTTCCCCGACTGCGGAAGAATTTAGAACGATTTTTGAACGTCAAGAAGCGTTGCTTAAACCCGTTCGAGGAAGGACTTTAAGAGATATCGGCATATATAATACCTATGATCATTATCGACGAGGAGCAGGGTTGTTTTCCTTTCTTGGTAATATAGACAAGCGGTTAATTCCCTTTGTTTCTAAACTTGTTAAGCCCGAACTCCTTGATTTTGGTTCGGGTGTTATTAACGACCTGAGAGAGGGAAAGATCAGTCTAAAGTCTTCGATGAAAAGAAAAGGTGTGGATGCTATCAAACAGGTCGGTGTCAGAGCGATGAGAGGGGGAGGGAGGAGGGTGCGCAGAAAACGAGTTAAGAGATTAAAGTTCGGGCTATAAAAATGATGTCTTTTCTCTAGCATAGTCAGTTATAATCCAACCTTGTTGCTGTGCGCAATAATATTGAACGAGAAAGGAATCGATACTATAAAAAAAAAAGGATCAGTATAAGACACCGCTCTCATCTTACGTCGCCGGGGTGAGCGATATGTTCCCTCGGGCAAACAGGGTGCGTATGGTCGAATCTGGGATAATGGAACGCTCTGAAGTAGAAGTATTACCGTTTAATGCGGGGATAAACGGCTCAATTACTGATAATAACGCTGAATTTAGGTGGCCGGCAAAATTGTTATGTAGGCCTGTCAAGAGTAGTGTTAGAAATTAAGGGAGGCCTGAGAAAAGAGGATGGAACACCGTTGGGTAATGACGACCATGCGGAATTATGTAATTATGCTATGCACTCTCTCGTAAAGTCTGTATCTGTATATTTTAACGGGCAACAGGTAGAACAAAATCCGATATATAATTTCTCATCTTACGTGCGTTTGGTAACGGGTATGTCACCGTCGCTGAAAGAAATATGCAATATTTCGAACCTTATGATATACCACGAAACTTTGAAACAGTTATTTCGAAGGTGTCAGCGCACGAGATATAAATGCCATGAACGAGGTAAAAGCACATGGATTTCATTTTATGGCACCATTATTGATGGATGTAGCAACTATGGATATGTATCTCTTGGATAATGTATCTATGAGAATACGTCTTGAGTTGGCTACCCATAAGTTTGTTGTCAACACAACACCTGGAACATCGGCACTTAATCCGGTGGTGAATATTTATACCTGCAAGCTTCATCTTATTACGTTAAAGCCTAGAGATTCCGCAAGAGAGGCACTTGGTGGATCTTTGCAACACAATCCTCTCAGCTATGTGTTTAATAAGATGCTCTACAAGACATATGTCATGGCAAGCCGTCAGACACAGCTTGCTATTGACAATCCGTGGTGGTCAACCATTCCTTAAAAATTATTCTTGTTTATGGTTGACATGAAGGATTACGCAGGGGACTATACAATGAATCCTCTGCATTTTGGACATAATCATCTGAGTAAACTCTTTGTCACCGTCAATAACACCTCTGTGTACAATATAAGCACAAATTTCCCTGTGCAGTGCTCAGACTTGTACTATCATTCGCTGAATGCACTAGGGACATTCACTTGATAGAAATGGATTTATAAACGGTAAAATGATTGCTGTTATGGATTTAAAACGATTTTAGTCTCAGGATTGGAGTTGAGTTAGCACAGCCGCACGATTCGAGCATTGTATTATTCCTAGTAGGAGATACGCAAGGTGTAATTTACATCGATAGCGATCGAAGAGTAGTTACAGATATCAGAGCATAATGAACTGTTATGAGGTAAATGATATCTGTTTACAGTTTCTTAGGAGAGGATATGTTTTACGAGGATGTTTTTTTAGCAGATCAATTGCCTGTAAGAAAGAAAAGGGATGATTATAATGAGTTCTTTGTGGTTAACATTCTTACGTCTCGTCATAGACCGTCGATAATGGGGCATTATGTCTTAATTGTTAATGGAAAATATTGTATTGCATACTTTGATTCTTATGGAGTTTTGCCTCATATTTTTTTTCCGTGGTTACAAACATTTATCGATCAGTATTCCGAAAAAAAACTTGTTTTTAACATTAGTAGATCATTACAAAGCCTCGATAGTTTAACATGTAATGCGTATGTTATTTTTGTTATGTACAACATTAATTTACAGGGAATGAAAAACATTGGTCAAATATTATGCAGATATTTTTCAGCAACCGACTTTAGATATTAGATATAAGAAGGTTATACGGCTTTTATATAAACATTTTAAAATGCCTAGGTGTGAGAGATTATTTTGCGATCGTTCATTAAGCAAGGCGGAATGTAGGGAATTATACTGCGGGGGTGGTGGTGGTGGCGGTGGTGGTGGTGGTGGAAAGGGATGGGGGGTGAGCTGTTCCTAGTTTACTGAACCTTTATCTGTGCTGATTGGCCGACACAACTGAAGGGGGGTGTTCCTTGGTGTATAAGTACTCGGATTTCAAAGAGGAGAAGATACAGTTTTTGGAAGAAGCATACAACGATAAGACGGATTCTCTCTTCTGCGAAGTTTTGTCCTGGTTAATATTTTCGTGCTGTTAGTATGATTAACAGAAATGTGTTGATACACAACTTTATTCTAAGATATATGTATATACAAAACCTTGAACACTCTCTTTTCTATATTTTCAGTGTCCAACCTTGGTAAGTAATTTCTGAGTTTTAGCTGTGACCTCTATATCAGTGTTTCAACGCTATATATAAAATAAGTGGTGGTTATTGCTTTTTATTGATGTATATAACTTTGGTTTGACCGAAGTTAAAGTGAATATGTGCGCATCTATCGATGTATGCAGAACCTTTGAGTAATTGTATTGATTCTATATTTCAGTGAATTCCAAGGATGTTGTCCCTAAAATTCATACTGTACCGAACCTGAACGAATGTAGTTCCGAATTTCTTAAGAGTGAGTATACTGTTATTAATATTTCTAGTTGAAGACTTGTATGTGTTGACTGCGGGTCTTTTGTCTACTCCGTTGCCTTCCCCGAATCATTTCCTTGATAAACTGCAGGAGACTGCTGCGGAATCGGGGAACGATAAGACAAAGGAAACAGACGGAAAAGAGCAAACAATTAAACAAAGAGACAACGATTGTGATATTTTACCCGTTAAGTGTAATAGACGGAGGAAACTGCAACTTAATAAACCAAAGAATATGCTTAGCCAGAATATGCCCCCAAACGAACAATTAACACAATCGTTTGATGTCGGTTTCTGGTTGTCACCTGAATAAAATAATAAACATCTGTTCTAGTTTTATGATCCTTTGATTGAGAGGAAAATGCACCGCTGTGATCGGACAATACACAAATAAATTCATTATCCAGATGTATTATGAACAATTATCATAAGTATAAGTTATTTATTATATGTGAGCAAATATAATAGAGAAAGAAAATTGGGAATTGACCAATACTATATGGTTGACTGCACCTTTTGTAACATGGAGGGCAACACCGAGGAATTATGTTAGCTTATTTGTACACAGTGTGAACCCAATAGCCTATGGTTACCTGTACCTGTTGTGACATGGCGGGTAACCCCGATAAATTATTGGGGAGTCCAATTTGTACACAGTGTAAGCCCAATTACCAGAGTAGAAAGCTGTGGTAGTTAGCTCCCTAAGGACATACACACATCCTCGTCCTCGTCCTCGTCCTCCTCCTCCTCCTCCTCCTTCTCCTTAATTATTACATATGGCCAAATATGACAGAGTTAGCTATTTTGTACAGTTAGCACCTAAGAACACACCCCCCACCTCGTCCTCCTCCTCCTCCTCCTCCTCCTCCTCCTCTTCCTCACCCTCCTCCTCCTCCTCCTCCTCCGCCATCGGTTACCGCTACCCAGGTAGGCTGGCGGGTAGGAACATCCAAGGGATGTAGAAGTAAACATTTTTTCTTTAATAATTTAACTGTTATGACATGACTTGTTTAATCATTAAAAGCAATTGACATTAAGTCTATGACGCTGGTGTGTTCAACACATGTCAATTATGTACCTGGAATGTACAATGAACAAGATCATGTTGCATCATGTCACATAATTAGGTCACATAATTAGGTCACATACGTTGGTCACATGGCCGGAAGGGGGCGTGGTGGTCTACTTACCATTATTATAGTTATTATCATTATCATCATTACTATTATTATCATTATCATCATCATTATCATCATCATCATCATTATTATTACTACTACTACTACTTTCATATCATTTGTATCATCAGTTATCATTATTATAATAATTGTTACTATCATTGCTATCATTGTTATTACTCTTGGAATGATCAATAATATCATTATCATCGCTAGCATTATTGTTAGTATTAGTATTATCATTATTGTTATTATTGTAATAATTTTATCCTTATCATCAATATCATACTTAGCAATAACATTATTTTTTTTATCGGTATTATTGTTATATATATCACTTCCATTGTCATTATTATCATTAGTGTTATCACTGTTTTGCTAGCATTATCGTTATTATTATTATCATTATCATAAATATCATTATTAGTAGTAACCGTATCGTTAGTATATTTTATTATCATTATCAGTTTTACTATTATCATCAATATCTTTATCATTAACAATATCACTATTATCAATATCATTATTTTCATTATCATCATTATCATACCACTACTACTGAAATTATTATAATCCCTTATATTATCATTATTATTAGCATTATTTTGATCACTATAATCATTATTATTATAATTATTATTAGCATTGTAATTTTTGTTGTTCTTGTCATTCATCACCACTGTCACCATCATTATTATCACTGTTATTATTGATGCTATTGTTATGGTTAATATTGTTCTTGTTTTTTATCAGTTATATTACTATCGTTATCATCATCTTCTATCCCTCTTATTATCTTAGCTTACTTTTCATCTGCATCATTATTAATGATATTGATATTTTCACTTTTAAGAGGTTGTTTACTGCTAGTGTGATGATTTTAGTGGGAGTTTTCGGCCAATTTTGCAATGCTATAACTCTCCCGTATAACCAAGCAAGCTTTAATCAACATATAGTAAACCACCATCCTTCCACCCCTCCCCCTCCCCCACGGCAAGCCGTAGCCTGGACAGAATTCGACCGCCAACACGGCGTGTAATCCATTTGATTAATCCTTTTCCCGGATGCTAAACTTACCTTCGGTACAGCAAGTACAGCCCTCGAGGCAAATGTTATTAACCGGTGTTTCTCCTGCCACGCAAGTCTGTCGCAGTGACCGCCCGCCATTTGGCACTCGGAAGTCTGCTTGCAATCAGTCCCTGGAACAGGCGAGTTTGAGATATATGGGGCATGCGATAGGCAGTGACTTGGGTATGTATTCTTTCTCTCTGTCTCTCTCTCTCTCTCTTCTTTACTTTCCTTTTCCCTTGCCCTTTCCTATCTCACTGGATGACTTCAGTAAGACTATGAAATCGGAACATATATTTTGATAAATGATTTTTTTTTTCAATTCATGCCCATGACCTGCTTTATATTGGTATTGCATCCTTACCTAGTTGGGTTATTACATAAGTTTAAGTGCAACTGAAAGCGAGTTCATATACTTGTGAGTTGATTTTAAATCACCTCTGAATTTCCGAATTGGTGGTCGAGTGCATAAGTTCTACGAGTGAAACTGAAAGTAAGCAGTTGATACCTGTGAATTGCTTTTAAAGCTCCCTTTAATTATCGCACTTATGTATGAGTGCATAAGT
>NC_061846.1:12890064-12907564 GCF_019202785.1 Penaeus chinensis | reverse complement strand
TCTGTTTTTGTAGTGCTGCATCTCTTACATTTAGATGGTGCTGCCCAAAACAAAGAGGATTTGAGGTGTTGAATCACAGGTTGGTAATGAACCACATGGTTCTGGAAGAGATCGCTCGTGTTGCTATCCCGGAGGTACGCGACGATTAAGTCGAAATTTCCCGAAACCTCTCGATACATGAGGAGATTATGAACATGTTGCATAGCATGAGATCAGACTTGAGAGAAGTGAAGAATAAGAATGATAGTTTGGAAGTGGCGCTAAGAGAAAAACAAAAAGTACGAATGAAAGGTTAGAGAGGAAGATTGGTGAGAAAGAGATGAAAGAGCACGGAAGAGCGAGTGTTGTAGGACAGGAAAGTGAAATTGATGAGAACATAAGTTCGTTAGAGGACCATAGGGAACAGAGATGTTCATTCGATCATGGGCCCCCACCTTAGATTCCATTGATCGCGCAAGGGTTACATCAGCCACAACATCCTAACAATGCCATGCCACCGGGATTTATCCCTACACCTGCTCCATTACCCACTTTCCCTAATGGAGTCTATGCTGTAAATCCCCCCCCCCCCCCCCCCCGCTTATATAGTTAACAGGGATTCTATTCCGGCAAATAACCTGTTAAAGAGCAACCAGGAGCTTGAAACCAGAGCCACTAAAAACATGACTCAGCCTGCAACAGACGAGGCACTTCTCAGAACTGCTAAGGCTCACTGCAGGGGCAATGCAGATCTTATTGTCAGTGGTCCTGCTTTTGATGTGTTTGTGAAAGGGGTTTCCTTTTAAAGCTGCATTGCATAGGAAGTTTCGGGGAACATATAGCTCGTGAGACTTTTTCAAGGTGCTTGAGAGTCATAAGATGACAACTGGGCAGGCACCTTTAAATGATATTACTTCTCTTGAAGCACATATATATCAGAATTATTGTGATCACCCCGACTCTATTGGCAATCCTGAACAGTTCATTCACTGCATGTTCATTCAGGCCGACCCAAACTGGCTGAGACATTTGAACTATTAAAGAGGGCGAGCCCCCGCCAGGGCTTTGCTCAGTTAATTTATAATGCTAGAAAGGGCATCTGTCAGTATGACACTTATTCTTCTCAGCCTAAACCCACACCAGCTAGGCAGCAGCAGTCTCGGCGGTATGTCAATGTCACACACACACACCTAAGTGGTGTGAGTTACACAGACTGTGTACTCATAAAAGACATGAATGATGTGCATCAAATAACGCTATTGCATGTTTAAATTATAGGCAGCAATGGGGCAGGACAGCCAACTGCCCCTTTCTTGAACGCCGGCACCGACTAACCCGTCGACGTCGGATAGTCTTGAAGGGGAATCAGTGCTGAGAACCCTAGCAGAATTGATCAGTTCATCAGATAGGGACACCAATTGTGCCAATTAATGACAGTAGCTACTTTGTATTAGCATTTATTGATACTGGCTTAGAAGTGTCCATTGTAAAGCCTTCAGCATTGCAACGGATGTGTGGATATAAGAAATACCCAACTAGTATGATTACTCATAGGCTTCTTTGTGTCAAGAATTTAACATTTCCGGGTGACATTTTGCCAGGTATGGACTTGCTAGGGCGTATCAATTTCACACTTACTCATCATACCAGCCCTCCTTCAGCTTATGTCATCATTAACAAGTGTCACTTGCCAGCACACTTCGCACACACACAGTCACTGTATGTAAGTCTTGTTTCAGTGCCAGATATGTTCACCACAGAGCTAAGTGTACAGCCATTGCAAATAAGACTTGCCACATTCAAAAATATCTGGCAGACACTTTCTCGGTTGATACCCGTCATCCTCACATTTATAGAACCACGTCAATTCCCGTTTTTCAGATGCAAGGTTTAGAAATGTTACAGGAGATGCAGTATTTCTAGAAACTCAAGGTGGTGCTGTGTTTAAGGTTCCATCCAGTGTTGCAAAAATCACGCCACAAAGAGAATGCGATGTTTGGGTCGTTAATCTTGGCACGAGTCCACTCACTCTTAAAAATGGTAAGAAGCTAGGTGATGTTTAAGGTGTGTCAGAAAGAGAAGTTGGCACCAGTGATGGTGGTGAAGCTGGCTCTCTTCTGGTCGAGGAATCCCCAGGGTTGCGGGGCCTCTCACAGGTTGGGGATTCCCCTGGTCGAGCCAGAAGATTTTGAGCTATCCTTTGCGGAGGATGACTTCGATTGTGCTTATGGCCTCTATGATTTTGGGTATGAGGATGACCATTTCACCATTTTCCCTGAGGTTGACCTCTTTCCATCAGCCGCCTGTGCAGTAACTACACATGATAACCAAACAAAAATTGTAAGTCATAAGAGTGAAGTCTTGTCACAACAAGGACTTCATGATTTAGATCCTTCACTAACTCACTTTCGTAGCGAGTCTCGTTCTAAGTGGGAAGATGTGTTGTTTTGGTATCCATCACTTTTAGTAGGGATAAAACAAGCATCGATACAGTACCTGATCTTCAACACATCATGATAACCTCTGAAACTAGGCCAATCTGTACGCGGCACTGGCACCTTCCACATGCCACTCGCCAGATCATCAAAGCAGAGTGTGACAAGATGCTAGAGGCTGGAGTAATTGAGCCTAGGACTTCATCATGGCTCCAGTTGTTTTAGTTAAAAAGATAGATGATTCAGTAAGATTGTGTGTGGACTACAGAAACCTGAATTCTGTAACCACACCCGACACGCACCCACAACCTCGCATTGATGAGCTAATAGATGACATTAATAGCACATCTGTATTTACATGTTTAGACACTAGAGCCAGAAGATGGTCCTAAGACAGATTTCATCGACAGTCATGTTTTTTTTTCCAGTTTAAGCACTTGCCCTTCGGGCTTGAAACAGTATTGTCAACTTTTCAGGGCACAAGGAATGATATCTTATCACCTGTTCTAGATAGACATATTCTTGCCTACCTTGATAACAGTAATATACAATGCCTCATTAGATCTCCATCTCCAGCTTATTGATGAGACGTTTGGTCTTCTCTCTGAAGAACAAGATCCGTATCTTAGGTTTGGAAGTTTCTGGTGAAGGGGTAGCCCCTGATTCATCATTAAAAAAAAAAAAATGTGTGTAAGGAAGGTATGGACCTGTGACATTTAATTAATCAAAAATCTTACCTTATCTAATATTAAATGTTTTTTTTTATAAACACATTGTAGACCACCTGAAGCTGCGAGTCAGGTTACGCTTGTTGAAATACCACACATGAGCTATACATATGATCATTGCTTTACTTGTTTATTCATCTCTTCTTGCCACACTAGACATTCCACGGTTGTTTAGTCAGTCCCCTCCGCAAGAGCTATATATAGTCAGGTTGCCACATGCTAAATACATGAATTATAGCCATCCTTAGACGACTGTACAATATGACTCCAACTGAGTGCTTGGCTATGACACACCGCGTAATTCGGAGCAAAATAACAGAGACAAAATGTGTATCGTACATCGTTTCTCTCATGGTTTAAATTTTCGTATGTTCCTAATTATTTTTCCCTATTATACATTGAATGTTGGGGAGCAGGTGGATACAACGAGATGTTAACGAGTATGAGACATTCCCAAGCCGCTGGTGACGCCTCAGTCATGCAGCGCTGCCGTGAGTGACACTCTTTCTAGTTGTTGTTGCCATGGCTACTGCGAAAAAGTAAAGCCTGATATCCGATCATTTCAGTCATCTTGGACAAATAGCTGGATTTATTCAGCAGAGTCGTACCGTGTTTGCTCCTGCTACAAGAATATCGCTGGCCGCACATCGAGCCTTTCATTAAGATTTCAATTTCGATAGGCTATATAATGCTAAAAAGTAACGCTTGGTCACATAAGCATGCCGACTCCTGCCTTAACTTTAGAGTCAGCATCTCATTAGGCTTTTATACCTGTCACCAAACCCTTTTTTTTTTTTAGTCTTTATTACCATCATTCAGAATATAGAAGAGAGCCATGGATTGTTTAAATACTCCATAGGAGGCCTACCATTTTGTGCATAACAGCGCTTTACTTTTTTCCTATGTCTGTCCTTTACTTCTCCTTTCTCCTGTGTGTGTGTGAAGTGTACTGGCAAGTGACACTTATTAATGAATGAGGGCTGGTATGATGAGCAAGTGTGAAACTGATACGTCCTAATAAGTTCATACCTCGCATGAGGCTTCTTATGGGACCCCGGACACTCCTAGTATAGTCTTACTAGTTGGGTATTTCTTGTATCCACACATCCGTTGCAAATCTAAAGGCGTTACACTGTGTGTGTGTGTGTGTGTGTACATACATATATTTATGTATGTATACATATATATGGATATATTTAAATATATACCTTATATATGCATATATATATATTTACGTTATATAGTTTATATATACACCACATAGTATATATGTGTATATATATGTGTATGTATATATGTGTGTGTAAATATATGATATATACTGTGAATATATATATACATATATATACATATGTGTGTGTATATATATATATATATATATATATATATATATATATATATATATATATATATATATATATATATGAGGAAGAGGAAAAGCATCGCAGCTGAATAGAACTTCATTTTACAATTGCAGACGTTTTGGAGAATGCAATCTCCATCATCAGTGCTATAACATTGATAATAACAGAAACAAAAAATCCAGTACATTTATTAAATTTCCAATAGTGTTAGTATTGTAAAAAAAAAAAAAAAAAAAAAAAAAAAAACAGATCTGAGGATAGCATTGTCTAAGAATTTTGTTTAATGATTTTCTGAGATCAAAACTAAGACCGCCCATATATGGAAGTTTTATATATTTAATGTCTGGTGACTGTGGTCGATACAGGTTTTGGGTAGAATTTTATGACACAGAAAATTGTGTAGTGCTTTGTAAAATAGATGGATACCCATTTGTAGTGAAATATTCCTTTAATAATTCAGTTTCATGAAAACTAGTCCAAGTAGAACAGATGTTGTAAGCCCAGTTGGTAAGTGTTGTAAGGCAGTTTAGCTTGTAAATATGAGGAATATAGCTGAGATAATGAAGTCCAAGGCCAGTGAATGTGGGTTTCCTGTAGGCACTGGTGAAGAAGCAGTTATTACAAAAAATTATGCAAGTATCAAGAAATGATAGTTTATTATTTTGTGCAATTTCACAAGTGAACCTAACATTGGGGTGCTGTGAATTCAAGTATGAGAGGAAAGGATGAAGGTGAGAGCGCTCGGTAAAGAGTAAGAAAGTATCATCCATGTAACCACGATATAAATTAGGTTTGAAAGTGGCAGGACAATTATTCATCCAGGCTTGTTCATGGTGGAAAAGGAAGGTATTGGCGTAACAAGGGCCAAGTGGTGATCCCATTGCTACACCGTCTATGTGCGTGTAGAAAGAGTCATTAAAGGCAAACACTGAATTCTGAGCAGCTATATCCAATAGTTTCTTATAAGTTACTTATAAGAAATTATAGAATATATACATAGATATATATGTGTGTGTGCGTGTGTGTGTGTGTGTGTGTACATAATTATATATATATATATATATACATATGTATTCCCTGCCGCGGCAGTCGTAAAAAAATACCTGCGCTCTGATTGCCCGACATATCGCCTTCAGAAAGTCAAACGCAAATGTCGGTGTGGGTTTATATAAATACAAAGATAGATAGATAGATAGATGTTTGTGTGCGTATATGCATATGTTTGTATGTTTATACGCATACAAACATATATGTATGTACATTTCGATAGATGGATAGATATGTGTGTATGTTTGTGTGCGTGCGTGTGTTTATGTGTGTGTGTATTTATGTATATATATATATACATGTATATGTGTGTATATATATATATATATATATATATACACATATACATGTATATATATATGTGTGTGTGCGTATGTTTGTGTTTGTATATATATATACAATATATATACATATGTATATACATCTGTATATATATAAATATACTTATAGATGGATATATATGTGTGTGTGAGTTTGGGTGCGCGTGTGTGTATATATATATATATATATATATATATATATATATATATATATATTTATATATATATAATATATGTGTGTGTGTGTGAATATGTGTGTGTGTATGTTTTTATTAATACATATATACATCTATCTATCGATATATATATACATATATACTTGTATATGTAAATGTGTATACATATATGTATATATATTTATATATATATAATATATATATATATATATATATATATATATATATATATATATATATATATATATGTGTGTGTGTGTGTGTGTGTGTGTGTGTAACACCTCAAACGGGCGTGAAAAACGAAGTCGATAATGCTAAAATGGCATCTAGAGAATGGTGTGCAGTACTTGACTGACGTCAAGTAACTGCTCAGTTGGCGCGTAGCCTTCATAGTGACACGTTCTTCTGTAACTAGTCTAGGAACAGAGGACCCGCTATCGTAAGCTTTTATTTTACAAATGGGATATTTTATCCCTCTGTGTGTTCCTGGATAGTTCATTCATCATCGTTTTCTTAAATATATGTAACTTTTATTGCCTTACCAGTTTCATTTTCCTTGAGTGAAGAGCAATGCAGTAGGTTTACTTTGTAACTTAGCAATGATAAAACAAATATTTCCCCCAATCTCCAGTGCCTCAGTAAAGCATACGCACAATTTCGTAAAAGATATTATATGCACGTTTGTGTGTGTGTGTTAGATATGTATGTATATATTCATATATACATTTATATCTGCACACACACACACACACACACATATATATATATATATATATATGTATATGTATATATATATGTGTGTGTGTGTGCATACATATATGTAGTGGCGTGGTGGCTCCAAATTGGCACTGATCATTTTTGGCGCCCCCCCCCCCCCCTCCAAGAGAATTATGCGATTCGTTTGGGAATGCTAATGCCAGCAGATTCTCTTCTTTCTTTTGTCTATATCTTTAAATACAGAGCTGATGACTTAGCAGTGGTGCAGTCGATGCCATCCCCTGGACCTGCAAGGAAGCCAGAAACCCCGGCGAGGTCGTGCGTTCCTCAGAACTCCGTGTACTTCCTTAAGACCCCGAAGTGCGCCTCCACAACCTTTTCACGCATTTTCTCCAGGTGAGTAAAGGGTATGGAAAGTTACACAGACATTGGTGAGTAAAGGGTATGGAAAGGTACACAGACATTAGTGAATAAAGGGTATGGAGGGGTATATAGAATTTGGTGAGTAAAGGTGGTAAAAGGATTTAGAGGACAGAGACGGAAGTGAATTTAAGAAACACAGAATAGGTGAGGAGAAAAAGACGGGAGTGGAATGGAGAAATGTGCGGGGAAAGAAAAAGAGAGAGTGAAGGAGAAAGATCACATTAATAGAAAGAGTATTCATATGAAAGTAAATGAATAGAAAGAGCATTCATATGACTGTAAATGAATAGGAGGAGTATTCATTTGACTGTAAATGAATGATAAATCTATCAGATAAGAAAATCCTGTGTCACTTATCCACATGCATAAACATATCCCAATCAGGTATGGTGTCAAGCACGGCCTGACCTTCACTCTGCCCGTCAGATGCGGACTGATACCTATATCTCCAAAGATTTTGCCGCCTGAGTATCATGGGTCCCCCGACGGCCGATACCACATGGTCGTGTCCCACACGCAGTTCAACAAGGAGGGAGCAGAGCAAATTGCTCCTATAACTGATTCGCAACTTCATCTAAGAATTTCTTACATATATTCTTTGCAAACTACTGCACCTCAGGCTGAAGCAATTAACGCTTGTCAGTCTGTAAAGTAATCAAAATATTTTTTTACTCAACTGTACTTGCTTTAAATCACTGGTTTGATTTTGCAGGTGATGAAGGAATCAGCCAAATATGTTGCAACCATCCGGGAACCAGCATCACGTTTTGAGTCCCTGTGGTATTACGGAAACTATGAAAAGGTAATTAGGTGCACAAGTCAGGTGTTCACACCTTTATCTATATATGTATGATTCTCCCTGCAATAATAAGTTTGTTTGTTTTTCTCACAGAAACTGAACATGACTCTTACTGCTTTCCTTAAAGCGTCTCAATATACACGAGCACATAAAAGACATTTCAATAAGATTGCGGATTATTTTGGAGTCAAAGACCCACGCGATGACGTACCAGAAGGTGAAGTACTTTGCAAGGCGAAATGGCTGAATGAGAGGTTCGACCTGGTGATGGTTGCTGAGAGGTTCGACGAGTCGTTGGTCCTTCTGAAGCACCCCATGTGCTGGAACACCGAGGACGTCGCTTACGCCAATGCCAAGATTCCGAATACAGGGCCGAGCTCTCGGAGGCGCAGAAGGACAGGCTTCGGCAGCTGAACAGGCAGGATGTTCTTCTGTACAAGTTCTTCAGGGAAATCTTCGAGGAGAAAGTCAAGGCCTTCGGCGAGGAAAGGATGCAGAGGGAAGTCGAGGAACTTCGCCAAGCGAACGCTCGACTCATCAACGACTGTGGAGCTGAACTCACTGAGACAACAAGGACTGTGAAAACCCGGAAAATAACGAACAAGTCGACCGTTTGTAAAATTATTCTATTGAATGTAAAGTCCCAGCTGAAGGAAAGGCAAAGGATATGGGTATCTAGCAACTTGACTTACGACCTGTTAACATGGACTTGGGAACGAAAGAGTCAGGGATTGTGAATTTTCTTACTCGCATCATTGAATAAAATTGTTTCCCCTAATTATCTTACTTGATTCCTCGTCTTCTTATATTTTGTTCCGCTTGTACGGGAGAAGAATTTAGATGACGATTGTTCAGATTTTATGGAAGTAAACAGAGGTAAAATAAAAAATGTATGAATAAGTGTGTACATATCTGAAAAGAAATAATCTATGAATAGGGAATGTAACGTTGATGCCAATTTGTTCGTCTTTTGAGCTCACCATCCCAGTTGCAGGTTAAGGATTATATTAACTTTCTAGCTTTAAAATATCTCACTATTACCGGCAAAATTGCAGGGCCAACACCAATATGACCAATTATTTACCATACTGGGTATCAGCTTCCCCTGTGCATTCTTGCATAGAGGCCATCTTTGAGAGGAGAAAAAAAAAAATTTCTCACAGGCGAACAATATGTCTCTACATAAGATGTTAGTGTGCATAAGGAAATTCGCTTTTGTTTCGCCAATAGAGAAATAGATAAATAAGTCATTTTAATTTTCTCTCAATTTTCAAAAATCGTCCAAATCGAGCAAAATTCTGAAATTCTACAAGCTCTGCAATCCTACAATCTAATT
Organism: Penaeus chinensis; assembly: GCF_019202785.1. Classification (NCBI taxonomy): domain Eukaryota; kingdom Metazoa; phylum Arthropoda; class Malacostraca; order Decapoda; family Penaeidae; genus Penaeus; species Penaeus chinensis. Next base: position 12,898,240 of record NC_061846.1, on the reverse strand, counting down.
TTAAAACGGTCAAAGCCTTCTCTACAGGTAATCTTCATGACATTGCGATTTTTTTTTTCTGAATACCTACAACAAAATTATGTTAATTTGTTTCGCTTATATTCGTGCTATTTCATGTGTACAATACATGTGTTCGCCTCTATTTAGATGTAAATGCACTCTTGTAAATATGAGATACACTGATGTGCATGTGTGTAAATTTAGGTATACCAGTTTACATGTGTGTGTGTGAAAAAGAGTAAATGTAAACTTGTGCACACGAGTAAAAGTGTGTATATGAGTGTGTAAAAGTGAGCACTTGTAAAACGTGTGTACATGCGTAAGACTGTGTGTATAAACTTGTATACATGGGTCTCTCCATGTACGCGTCATTCATTCATGTGTAGAAGCCATTTTTAAAAAGATTATTATCCTCAGGTTTCTACTGCATGTGTGTTTGAGTGTGTGCATATATGTAAATTCACACTAGAATGCAATATTATTGTTTTTAAGGAAATTGTCCCTCTTATTTCAGAAAGATCTTAAACGGAGTCGACGAGGCGGAAATGCCCTTGACCCACGGCATCTTGCAGCCGCGTTTTCCGACCGTATAGTAGAAGTAGTGTAGATGTAGATGTAGATCACGGACCAATGAGAAAGGTAAGTCAAAGGGCATAAAAGCACAGGTTTATTCTTATAAAAAACAACAACAAAGAAAGACAGGAAATCAGAAAAACCACGTCATCTTCCAGGGCAGAGGTGTCCGTAGATTTTCTATAGAGATACGTAATCGTCAGTGGAACAGACGTCCCGGAAGCCTGCTGGACGATCCGCCTGGAGCCAGGGAAATTCACAACAGTTACTATTGTTATCATTATTATCATTATCATTCATTTCATTATTATAATTATTATCATCATCAATAGCATCAATGTAAATCTTTACTATTGTTGTTAATATCAACGATGATAATAGTTACTAATATTAATAATACTAATAGTTATCAATATTAATGACGAAGTGGCTCTGTCGGGGCTCTGCAGATACGATAACTGCTCCTGCTGTGTCAAGGGTAAACTAGCTGTTTTTATCAATTTTATTAGATATCTGTGCATTAGTTGCCATCATAGTTGTCATAAACTTCACCTTTTTTATTTCATCATTAACATTACTTTTGCCACGTTCGATTAGAATTACAGTGATCATTGTCGAAATAGATCTCTTACTTGTAACCTCTCTGCCGACACAGATCCTTGTCCATATCTGAACATGCAGTACAATTCCATTGGTGGATACTGCAACCAGTAACCACAACTGCTCCTGCTGTGTCAAAGGTTAGGTAGCTGCTTTTGTTTATTTGCATGGTATATATTTTTTCATCTATAATTAATATTGCAATTATCATTGCAGCTATTATTGGTTTAAATGTTATAACATTATTATGGTCGGTATTACTTTTATCATCATTCTTTTTTTCTTATTGTTGTTGTTCTTATCCTTATCACAATCATTATTAACGTTATTATCATTGTTATTATTATTATTTTTTATCATCCTTATCATCATTATTATCGTTATTATTATTAGCGCTATTGCTATTATTATTATTGTTATCATTATTATTTTTCATTCTCCTTCTTATTATTATTGTTGTTATTATCATTGCTATTGGTATTTTTATGACTATTATTATTATCATGACTGTCATAATGATTATTATTTCAATTATCAATATTCCCATTAATATTATTTTTATTATCCCATCACTGTTAATGTTATCACCGTCATCATCATCATTATCATTTTCATGGGTAGGGGATAATGACAGACTCCTTGCCAGCGGACTACATGTGGAACCACCTGTATGTAACAAAAGTGACAAAAAAATACAGAGTACAAAACATAAATCTGTGTTGGTAGGGTTAAATGCTTGCATGCCCTCTCACTTGCAGGTGCCACCGCTGGCTAGCCTAGAGGGAAAAGGGGAGCAGTTCTGCATAAGCCTCCCCTGTGCTGGGGGGAGGGGTGCTGTCCCTCCCACACAATACGCGAGGTGGGCTGTGGGTCCCATTGGGAGGGCAAATGTTGTGGCGCAAGATGGGAACCAGAGTCACTCGTCCTGCCTGCGCCCTGCCAGGCGCCAACCCAGCATGAGGCTTGTGGGGCAAAGCCAAGGGGAATCCCACAGGCGGACGTTGGGCCCCACAGCCTGCCAACCCCCATTATTTGGGTCTGCGTCGACAGGGGTGGCAGAGGTGGCACCCGGAGTGACAGCCCAAGGCTTAACCTAAGATGAGCCATCTGGGTAGGTACTTGGAACATCTGGCCCTTGCGTCAGGACGACCGATTACCTTTGCTATCGAGGGGATTGGAGTGGTTGGGAGTTGAGATGGCTGCCCTCTCAGAGGTGAGAAGACTTGACAGTGGCACTTTCAGTATGAGTGAGTACACCAACTACTGGTTGGGGTGTGGCAATGGTCATCACCTCAGGGAATAGCCATAGTCATCTCCAGCAGACTTCACCCCTCAGTAGTTGAGGTAACACCGGGTGATGAGTGTATTATGGCATTGCTCCTACCGATGTTTGCAAAATCGATGTGAAAGAAGTGTTCTATCCCAGACTCACATCCATGGCAGAAAATTTCCCCTGTCAAGATATTCCCAATGTTTTGGGTGACTTCAATGTGGTATCCAGTTGTGATCGAGCTGTCTGTCGGCCCCCGTGGCTCGGGAGCTGATCCCAGCAGCGATTGATTGATTGGTTATTTAAAATCACAACTACTGATGCTGGGTTTCAAGTCAGTGTGTGGGAAAGGAAAACGAGCATCACAGGGCTGATTGGCAGCTGCCTTGGCCTTCTGATCAGCTTGCTCATTCCCACTGATACCAACATGTGCTGGCACGCAACACAGAATTATCTTTTTATGTGCTGACATTAGTGCAAGCCAATCTTGAACCTCCCTCACCATTGGATGTGACGAGTTTAAGCTCTGATTGCTTGCAAGGCACTACGAGAGTCAAAATATGTGTTGAAGAAATAGTTCTCTGACTTCTGCTTCGGATCTCTCCCCTTTTCCAATTCCAACCAAATCCAGCTCGACTTGATTAGTCCAAGGGGGGACTCGGAAAGTTTCAACAGCCAGAAAGTTTGTGAGATATAAATTAAGATCTTCCACAAGATTCCTCATTCTCCCACCAGAGGATCGGCTATCCTTAACCAATCTGGATGTAGGATTTATTGCAGTCTGCATGTGTCCTTGTACATCATGTAAACTTCCTCCTAACAAGTACACTGAAAAGTCATCTACATACAGACTAAAGAGACAGCATTTGGAACGACCTTTATGATGTCATTCATAGCAATGGCAAACAGGGTCACACTTAAGACACTCCCTTGTGGGACCCCTTCCAGCTGATCTTCCAGATTTGAGAAGCTGTTTCCCACCCTCACTCTAAACTTCCTGTGAGCAAGGAAGCTTTGTATGAAGGTAGGTAATGCACTTCTTAAACCAATGTCATACAGCTTCATGAGTATGCCATGCTTCCAAGTAGTATCATAAGCCTTTTCAAGGTCAAAGAAGACTGCTGACATATGACGTCGATGTGTGAAGGAATTCTGTATTACAGTTTCCATCCTTACAAGTGCATCTATGGTTGATCTCAGTTTTCTAAACCCATATTGATATGGGGTCAGCACGTTTTCCTTTTCTAGCAGCCATGTCAACCTGAAGTTTACCATTTTCTCCATCAACTTGCAGATGCAGCTGGTGAAAGAAATTGGTCTATAATTCCCTGGTATAGAAGCATCCTTGCTGGGTTTAGGGACAGGAATGATTATAGCTTCTTCCCATGTGGATGACACTGTGCCCTCCCTATAGATCCTATTGAATAAATCCAACAGGAACGTTTGGAAGCTCTCCGGTAAGTGAGATATCATTTGGTATGGAATATCGTCACTTCCTGGGGTAGTCTTACGTCAGAGCTGCAAAGCAGAGTCTATCTCCTTGCACAAAAATGGCAGGTTGTATGGAAGTTCTGCTGCAATGCTACACTGGGTGTCGTTTCTGTTCAACCTGAAAAGTGGAGAATCGGGCAGTGTAAGATACTCTGGAGGAGATCTCTATCATGGATTTTGCCAGCTCATTTGCAACAACTGTTTTGTCTGTGAGGATTATGCCATCTATTTTCAGAGCAGGTGGTGATATGGATGTGCTATTTCCAGCAATCTTACGCACCTTGTCTCATACCCATGCTAAGGGGGTCCCAGAGATAATTTAGGAGACATACTGCCTCCACGATGTCCACCTTGCCTCCTTTAGCACTCGTCTGGCCTTCGTACTTCCCGCTACTTCTGGGAATTGATGCTTCTGCTGGAAGGTCAATTCGTGATGTGAAGTGTTTAGCAGCATTTTGAACACACTGGAAATCATTCACAGATCCTTGCAATACTGCAGTTGATCTAAAAAGATTCCTGTCTGCATGTTCAAGTTGCCATCTTTGCACTCCATTGGCTGGAATACCATTTACCTCCTCCAAAAGTATTGGATAGTGGTCACTTCCATGTAAGTCTTCCATGACTTGCCAAGTGAAATTCAACTGTGAATCAGGTGAACCAATTGACAGGTCAATATTGGAAAATGTCCTAGTTTGAATTTGGAAATGTTTGGGTACATCACTGTTAAGTAAAACTGCATCTACTCTTGAGAACAAAGACTCCAAGTCCCTTCCTCGAGGGTTGCACAAAGTGTCTCTCCAGAGGTGATGCCGACCATTGAAGTCTCCCAAGAGTAGAAATGGATGAGGCAAATGCCCAAGTAAATCTTCCAAATCATCTATGTTGAGATTATGTGGAGATCCAACAGTGTAAGTTCGTGTCAAGCCTATTATCATAGCCTTCACCTGCAGTGTCTCCTGCAGGTGGATGGCCTGGAAGGAAATATCCTGATGTACCATCACTGCTACTCCTCCATGAGCTTCATTATCAAAGGTTCCATAATGGGCTTGAACTTGGAATCCTCTTAGGGAAATTGGACGATTTTCTCTGGTCATAATCTCTTGTAGGCATACACAAACTGGATTACATGAAGCTATCAGATGTTGCAGTTTTTCCCATTTTACATGAGTTCCCTGACAATTCCATTGGATTAGGGTATCCAGTTCTTCAGGTTGACAAACTACTTCATTAGGTGTTTGGCAGCACCCGTGGTTAAGGCCCGCCCCACACCTTTAGGCTGTCCCTTTCCAGCATCTTGGGAATACCTTTTGATGGGTTGTTTACCTGTGGACAGGCTCAGAATTTCTTTGCTTGGGCAAAGGATGGACCTGTCCCTTCGGTTCAGGAGCATTGTGTCTAGCAATGGAGGCCCCTGTGGATATGGTGGCCTCAGGAGCCCTGGCTGGTGGCTCCAAAGACCTTACTTTGGGAGGAGGAGTCTCCTCAATAAACCCTTCACTCCTACTCCGTTTCTGGTGGAACAACTCACTAGAGGCACTTTCAGCATTTGCAGACTGACATTTAAAGATAGTGGCAGAGTGTGTGGTGTTATGAGTATTGGAGGGTAAGGGATGGTGGGAAGGAGGATGGGCTAGAACTGAGGCAAAGGACTTAACCGGCTGTGCAAACAGCACACGAGCACGTCGCTTTGCTTCTGCAAAACTAACTTTCTCATTGCTCCTCTTTACCAATATTTCTTTTTCAAACTTGTACCTTTTACATTGCTCAGAAGAAGCTTCATGATCTTTGCAGTGGTAACCGCATATTGGACCTGGACAGCTATCATCTCCTTGATGACCTGTTGTACCTCATTTCACACACTCTTGGTTATCCATTTTCCTTAAAACGGCAAGTGTTGGTTCCATGCCCATAACCCTGGCAGTGGAAGCACCGCATAGGGTTGGGCACATATGGCTTTACCTTGAGGTGGTACCATGCCAATTTAACCGATTCAGGTAGGACTGACGATTCAAAAGTTAGAAGAAGAGCTGGTGTAGACTGTTCCAAACCAACAACTTTCTTCTTAAAACGTTTTACTGCCACTACATTAAAATTCTTAAGTTCTTCTAACAGTTTCTCCTCAGAATACCTCATCAGGTCCCGGGGAAAAAAAAAATTCCCTTACACTGATTGAGTTTTTTTTTTGAGGAGAACATGAGACTGACCCCCAGGAATTTGGCATGCAACACACAGACGGTCACTCTCGTCTGGTGATGAAACCTCAACTATAAGGCTACCATCTCACTGTGGGGTGATGCGAGGATCACGTTGACATACCTCAACTATCTTCAAATGTACATCATAAATAGCAAGATCCATGATACATACACCATCAATGGTCTTCACTACAAGGTATTTACTATATGATACAGTTTCATATTTACCAGGTAAGATTTCCTTAATAGATAGAGGAGGACTTTTTTCCTTCTTACCTGGTTTGGGAGCTTGGGAACCATTATGATTCCCATTCTTGCCCTTTGGAATCTGGTAAGGTTCCAGAGCGACAATATGTGATGTTCCAGAGGGATTGGCCGGGGGATTGCGAGGGTCTTCAGGGAGAGAGCAAGTTCTTTGTAAATTTGCAGAAATCATACAAATTACAAATCTTCATTTCCTCACCCCCCCCACTCACCATGGAGTTCAACGAGTGGATGCTATAGTTGGGGCTCAAATTTTCCCAACAGCCACAGTTCTGTTACAGTGCTGATGGTAGTTGCAGGACCTATGCACTACCCACTAGACAGTGCCTGCTTGACCTTAGCCATATTTGACAAGCCGATTGACTTGACCGGGCCTTGGAATGAACTATGGGTGGGTGTACCATCCCCTCTCACAGGCCTTGGTGCACCAGGAAGCCATTTTGTCTCATCCCTCACTGGTGAACCCTCCAGTATGGGTAGCCCTCTGGTCCGGCTCACCAGCTCATTGGGACTTCCATTAGGGGGGATCCCAGCAGTGAGAACAGCCTCCTTCTCTGGGATTTTGCTATGTCCCAGAGATTGAGGATTTCTGGCTCCTGGTATCAGCACTCCAACCCCCATTGCTGGACATGGTATAGCGATAAGGTTACTGTTGCTAGGGAGATCGACCACATTCATGTCAGCACTCGATGGAGGATCCTTCGGAATTAAACGGTTTACCGGAGTGTCAAATTCTGTTGCACTGACCATGGGCTGGTAGTGGCTACCCTACAGGTCCACTTCAAAACTCCTCGTCCCTCCAGTGGCCACTCTAGGGTGTTTCACTTGGGCAGACTGAAGGAGGAGGAGTGTGCCCGCAGGTTTGCCACGGCAATCTCTGATTGATTCACAGAACTTGAAAACCTGATGGACTCAGTTGCTCTGTGGGAGTCCTTCAAGCACAAAAACACTTGAAGCAGAGCAGAAGTCCATTGGCATATGCCCGAGGGCAAGAGTGTCACATGGCTCCGCTGAATGGCAATCAGAACTTGCGTTACTCTTTGGAGTGTAGGGCTCGGACACTGCTAAAAAGGGACAAGGAACAGTTCATCAGGAATCTTGGTGATAAGGTTGAAGGCCATTTCTTGGTAAATGACCTTTGCCCTGACTACCAAGCCCTGAGAGAGCTGAACTCTAATCCCTCCTCACAGATGACTACAGTCTGCTCAGTGGATGGGCAGATCATCTCAGATCATGCTGGGGTTGGTGAACATTGGGCTGAGTATTTGGAGTATCTGTACCAATTATGTCCTCCAACAGTTAGCTTGGATGCAAGTTGTATCGCAATATATGTGTTGGACCCTCCCATCAGCGAGGACCTCCTACCCTAACTGGATTTAGGATAGCAATTTATAAGCCTAAGAGTGGGAAATCTGCAAGCAAATGCGATATCCCTGCTGAACTGCTAAAGACTGGGATTGAACGTATGGCACGGGGCTTGTATAAAGTCTTGACTGCCATCTGGCAGTCTGATTCCATTCCCCATTACCTGTTGAGGGGAGTGGTCATCCCTCTCTGCAAGGGGAAAGTGGATCGTTGGGACTGTAGTAACTACCATGCCATTACACTGTTCAGTATACCAGGCAAGTTTTTCGTCCACATACTTCTGAAATGGATCCACGACCACCTACTAAGGCACCAGAGACCAAAGCAGTCTGAATTCACTCCTGGCAAGTCCACAATAGACTGTATCCTAGTGCGTCGTTGTGAGTTCGGTCATGGGTTGCTTGCAGCCTACAGTGAC
>NC_061846.1:12840064-12877564 GCF_019202785.1 Penaeus chinensis | reverse complement strand
GAACTAGAAATATACCAGACTGCAAGCTAATATGCCAAATCATAAGCTAAGAATATTGTAAAGAGGGAAACATGCAATCACCTTGGAAGCAGCAAACACAGTCTCCGACACAAAGATCTTCTTCTGCAACTTCTCCATCGTTGCAAGCCCGGTCGCATCTCCCTCCTGAAAAGCTGCAGCATTTACTTTGCGTGCACTCCTCTGTTGCAAAGAAAACTTACTAATTGCATTGTAATGCTAACAAAAATAAAACGGAGGTAAGTACAGTAATAGCAATGATATTACCTTTACCAAAAATGATACCAAGATGATGAATAAGGATGATAACAACAAAACAAACATCATGAGAGGTGATAATAGTTTGTCCTAATAAGATTAGAGTGCCAATGATTGTTATCAACCACCATGGTTGTCATGGCGTAAATAATCATTACTTCAGACGCAGCAGGAACAGTTTCCCGCGAGACAAAGATCAGGGTAATCGAACACAATGGCCTCCCATGAATGCGCAGTTGACCGTATTCTGACACTGACCTGTTAGGGAGACGCAGAACGCAATCAATTAGTTTTCATGTAAACTCTGAATTGATTGTTAATTTTCCCTTCATCAAACGAGGCTTCATAACAAAATGGATTGTCAATTTTAAGAATGTAATTGTCAAAGCGCAGAAGGACTCACGCTCGACGCAGCAGACGCAGCCGCCCTGGCAGCGGTCGTCGAGGGGAATCAGGCCAGTGACGCAGCTGTCGGTGCAGTTGCCGTTGATTTCGTGGCACGCCATCGTCTGCATGCAGAATAGTTCTGGACATGTGGTGGAAATGTTGATGACAGTGTTTGGAAATTATATCCTTACTGTTTGTAATACACGGAATCACACACAGACTGAGATAGAGACAGAGTAACACGTACACGTGTCAATATATTTAGATATCCTTATATATATATATATATATATATATATATATATATATATATATATATATATATATATATTCACACACACATATTATGAATATATATATAAACATAAATATATACAAATAGGTAGATAGATAGATATAGATATGTAAATATAAGGGTATATGTATACATGTGTACACACACATATATGTATATATGTAAATATATATACAAACACTCACACACACACATATATATTTATATATTTTTTTTCTTTTTTTATTAATCGAAAAATTTCTGCGCGGCGTATTCAAAACATAGCGATAGGGTGGGGCTTGGGGGCGAATCCGGGCAAGGAGGTTTTTTCGCTCATAAGGTGATGTCTGTGGATTCCCAGAATGGTTACTGGTTAAAGCAGATAAATATGCTAGACATCAAAGGGCATATAGCATTATGGTAAGGTATTATGGCGAAAAGAGTAAAAATGTTTGAATGGTCAGGACAAGATGTGTTAGATGTCAGAGGTTATAGAGCGCTGTAGGAAAGTATGGAAGTGGAAAAGGTAAATGGAGTACGGCGGAGATTGGTTAAAGGGGAAGGGGTTAGGAGTATATATGTACATATATATATATTCATACATATACATACATATATATATATATATATAAATATACATATACATATATATACATATATATGTATACATATACATATACAAACACACACACACACACATATATATATACATATATATAAATATATATATATATATATTTACATATGTATACATATAAATGTATATATAGAGAGAGATGTATATATGTATATATATATGTATACATGCATATATATATATATGTATATATATAGATATGTAATAAATATATATATATATATATATATATATATATATATATATATATATATGTGTTTGTGTGTGTGTGTGTATACATACATATATATGTATATATAAATATAGACGTAGATATGTATATAAATATTATATATATATGTATATATATACATATACACGTGTGTATAATATATATATGTATATATATGTGTATATATGTATAAATATGAATAAACATATATATATATATATACATATATATGAAAAAGAGAGAGAGAGAAGTGTGTATGTATATATATCTCTATATCTATATATATATGTGTGTGTATGTGTGTGCATTCATATATATATATATAAATATATATATATATATATATATATATATATATATATATATATATATATATATGAGAGCGAGAGAGAAAGAAGAAAAGCGGAAAGGTATGGAGTGAAATGAAGAAAAATACAAGAAAGAACATATTTCTGATATAAATGACTATGATTACTATTATTATTATTTCTATTATTATTATTATTATTTTTTTTTTTTTTTTTTTTATCACACTCCTTACATGTAACATTAGGAGTCATTTACAAGCATTATTTTATTTATACCTTATCGAGTTTTTCCTTCAGCGCCGGAAACATTGTTGACATTACACGAACACTGAAGAGGAACGATATGAACGACTTGATATATACTCGTACAGTATCAAAGTTAAAATATTCATACCGTACAAAACTCCAAAATAAAACACTGTGTACTTGGCATTATAGCATTTAAAAAGGACTATTAGCTTGATCAACAACTTAATTAGAAATTCAAAAGGCAAAAGAGCAAAAGAACTGTTCTCAGTTACCAAGGCGAGAAGAATCCACGCGACCTTTGGAAAGACCCCAACGCACTGCTCCAGCATTCTGGTGTCTTAAGCAGCAACGCAGCGATTCAGGACTCTGGGCATGGATCGTGAATTAATAATGTAAAAGGATGATAGTACCAAATATAGTTTTCTGCTTTGCAAGTGCTGGGTGCTAATCACATTCTCAGCCTTTCTAACTGTTTAAGGAGTGTTATATCAGCGTCCAATGACAGAGTGGAAATAGAAACACTCAAAACAGTCCATATACGCCTCACTGGTGGTTACTTTGTTTATGCCTCCTATAGCACCATCAGCAAGGAACCTGACTTTTGGAGTCTTACCTTTTCTAATTACGGCAAAGAACTGGATACCACTGGGTACTATTTTGCCTTTTTCCAATGAATAAAGCAACGTCCCTGTTTCCTTTTATGATCAGTAAAATTTGCATCGTATTTTATTAAAACTTTGTAAAGTGGCAGGTGCAATGCACCAGGCCCCTTTAGGGTTTAGGGCCCTTCATTATGATGAAGAACAAGTTATTTGAACAAAACACTAAAAAGCTAGGTTAACCAATGGGATCAGATACTAAATATTAATTTCCTTCAACGACTCTCTTGTTATTCTCTCTATTAGGATCCAGGGGGGTTACTCAGACTTGGTTGCTCTGCTCAACTCTTTGTGAATGAGGCAATTAAGGCATAGCAATAACAGATTAAAACCTTACACTTTTTGCATAACTTCCTTCCTCTATTAGGTACCTCCCTTCCCTGCGTCTCGATATAGACTGTTAGTCACTATGGTCTTCCTTCTATGAATAAACAACTATATTGAAACACTTATTCCTTCTATGAATAAACAACTATATTAAAACACTTATTCCTTCTATGAATAAACAACTATATTGAAACACTTATTCCTTCTATGAATAAACAACTATATTGAAACACTTATTCCTTCTATGAATAAACAACTATATTGAAACAATTATTCTGGAATAAGAATTAATTTGCCTTTTAGGGATAACCAAATTTGCATGGTAGGAAATTCTCTATATCACAGCAGTCCTCCATCAGGTTCATAAAGATTTACTCTTACTGAGGCCTTCTGCAGATCTTTCAATTTTATGAATAGCTAAATTTCTAGGAAATAAGTACAATCTGCTAACGGCATGGACCTGTTTTCCCATAGAGTCTAGTGAAGTTGGCGAGTGACTGATGTTTGGAAATTAGCGAACAGGTGGTTGACTCAAACTTGAAATCTCCTGCTTTAGCTTCTTGCAATTTACATCTTTTTTGGTAAAAAACAAGAAAATGAAGGAGAGACCATTGAAGTGGATCTGATATGATGCAGATATAGCACACTGAATGTATATATACAGATCAAAGTCTACACCCTGAGACTTCAAAAAGGTTATATCTTAAAGGTACAGAATGATTTTGAAGAATCCCACCAAAGTAAATACTAAGTCATATTACTCGGACACATTGCAAATTCTTACGATGTTTCAGCGAGCGTCATGGTTAACCTAATTTTACCCATATAGAATGAACATGGGCAAGAGATCTTTCTATAACATAAGCTGATATATCAAAGCTTCGCTTTGATATATCAGGTGTTTAAGAAAAATGTAATAATTTATATTTGATTGCAGTAGCAACGCTTGTTAACAAAAAGCTTACATGGACTAATAGGTCTGATACAATCGAAGTGACAATATCGGGGGATGTGCAGATACACGAACTATATAGTAAATGACGACGACTGAGAAGACATAGAAATCATCTGAAATTCATACTGTCTATCAGATCTTTGCATGAAAATTCCTTTTTCACTGTACATAAAAGGCAAACCAAATGACGCGAAATTAAACGGAATATTTTGAATATTTCGTTATACGAGTCAGTAAGTTGACGGACATGAATACCAGCGTAGTCGCTGCTGCACTCAGTGTGACTCACCTGAATAAGCAGAGTTAAACTCAGGTCTGCAGCGGCGGACAGATCGGCTCAAGTGTGGATTTCTCTTGCTTGCCTCAGAAGAGAAAGCGAGAAGCATGAAATGCGAAATCAGCATAATTTACTATATACCATTTGGATGAATTTAGACATATTAAAAAATCTAGGCAACTTACATGGGTTCATATATTATATCGACCATTTATTTGCAGATGTAAACGATGACTGCTTTGCAAACAAAATTTAAAAGCACCTGTGAGTAATTAAAAAGCAAGCACTGGGTATCAGATGTATTCCTTTAAAGCCTGTGCGATGAATTTTCATATTTGTACATAAACACACATAAGAAGTGTTTCCTTGGGCAGAAATTGACGCCTTAAACCAACAGATGTCTTTTGGTGAAACTAATTAAAAGCTACATCTAAGAAGGGTATATTTTCATATAGGCGTCGGATGATATACAGATGCTTGTTGTAAAGTATGGTGTTCCTTCCTTTTTTTAAAATTCATCTGTCCTTTGCTTGATTATTGTTACTGTAGTCTACGGATCTTCAATCACTACCATTACCATATTTCCATTATTTGTGCCTCACTGTACAGAAATGTATAATAATAGCGCTCAAACTATACCTCGTAAGGGAACAAGGTATACTTTGGGAGAAGTCAGTGTGCAAAAGTATTGTGGGAAAGAGGGAAATCCTATGTACGGATGTTGGAGTGTGTGTAGTGTAAAATGTATGAACCAGAGAGACAAAAGAATGATATGACGTAACCAGAGCGGGGAGGACGAGCGCGGGAATTTCCATGTGTGAAGGATTTGAGATAATATCAGAATATTCATGATTACTATCCCCTTCCAGGTCATGAGCAAACCTTAATTATTATTCCCTTTCAGGTCATGAGCATATCTTAGTTTATATTACCTTCCAGGACATCGGAAGGCACTAATTACTTGGGAACGTAAAACATGTAAAAAATAGGATTCCGCTTGCTCACGGACTTCATATGTAAGCCACTCAATAAGACTGAAAAACAAAGAGGAGAGTACCGGCCTATCGTTCACTTACTCGAATGTACATGCAACAAGATGAATACTTTGCCTCTAAGTAACAATTCTCACAACCAAATACCTTAATCGAGGCGTGCTGCAGTATCAACCGATTATCCAACTATGATCCATCACACACACACACAATGGAGGACAGCCCACTCTAGGGTGCCTCCCGCCTCAGCCTGTGAGAAAAACCTTATTATACAACTGTGCTCAAAGAGTACAGGAAGCAAGGTGTGTATCTTAACGTAAAATTTTTGTTTTATGTTTTTGGCTAAGCAGTTCCTGTTTGTAAAGATGAGATTATAAATCAATCTTAAGAGATGAAGATACTTCTTAAAGATGATAAAGAAAGCTTACAGCCATAATTATATTATATATATATATATATTTTTTTTTATTAAGTTAAAATTTCCACTTTAATACTGGTGCTTCCTTGTAGTGATAAAAGTGGCGGGTTATACTGAAATAAGCTTCTATGATCTTTTATTCTAAAGAGCTAAATTTATTAACAGAAAAACAAAGTAATGACGGCGCGTGAAAGAGTCCCTGCTTATAACATATAACATATTGCACTCCCCACCCCCACTCCATATCGAAAGTAGGATACATTTTCATCTTCTGAGAGAGAGAATGTTTTTTTGTCTTATCTATTAACCATTAACCATTCTGAGAAAGAGAGAAGAGGGTGGGAGTGGCGGATAAATATGAAGTGAAAATCAAGCCGAATATGTGTCTGTATTACATTTTTCTTATTGTTGAAGTAATTAACTGTCTAGATATATGACATCCGATAATCTATAGATGTTTTACCTTTGTGAGTCTTCATAACTTAATATATTAGTTTCATAACTGGTATTACACACCGAAAGTTTAAAATATGTGAAAGGTGTGTGTGTCTTTGATAGAGAGAGAGATGTGAAAATTGTGTTTGAGTGTGTACATGTGTGTGTTTCTCTCTCTCTCAGTTGTTACCTTTCGGCAAAACACCTGCTGTGCAAAAAATATATTTCATTGCTGCTTCAATAAACCTTAATAAAGTCGCCTTCAAAGTTTAGCACACTAGTTTTACGACTGAGGTGGCTCATTAAGCATTTAGATTAGGTTAAACTGTGTGGAATGTACACTTTTGCTTATAACCAACTTATTGCGTTGTGTGATATAGATAGATCGATAGATAAATGAATAATAAGAGAGGGAGAGGAAAACCTAGATGCATTGACAGCTAGAGATTAGTCATATACATACTCGGTCCTACCTACTCCAGTTATGTAGCGCCTTGACTACCATAGGCCTCACCTCCCTCGCCACTCACTGCACCACCTCACTGCAGCAGTTTGGTCTGAAGCTGCTGTGCCATCCACGCCACCTCGACCTGCTGTCCCCCGACGCGCCGACACCTCGCCGAGCCCTACGCGCCGCCATCAAACTGGTGCCCACTGATCGCTACCACCGGAGCACTCTAGTCCGACTCATCAACGAGCAGTAGTTTACAATTACTAGTCCAGTTCCTAGCACACCTGGATATTTGTTATTTGTCTTTTGTTATTTTGGTTATTTTGCTATTACAGATTGTTTACTTTGTTGTTTGTTGTTTATATGTGTTTATGTGTATATATAATTTGTCTCTTTATCTTTATATCTGTATATATCTCTGGTTGCATGAAAATCAATAAACCTATTATTATTATTAGTATATATACATACTTATTTGTCTATATGATATATATATATGTATATATATACTTATATATAAGTATACACACATATACACAGACACACACATCCATATATATACACATACATATATATACATATACATGTGTATATATATGTATATATATATTTATATATATGTATATATTTATATATATGTATATATGTATATGTATATATATGCATGTATATATAAATACACAGACATACACACATATATATATATACATATATATACATTCACACACACACATTATATACACACACATATATATGTATTTATATATATATATATATATATATATATATATATATATATATGCACGCGTGCTTGTGTGTATATTTATCTGTATATATATGTACATATATATATATATATATATATATATATATATATATATATATAATATACACACATACACGCACACGCATACATATACATATATATGTATATGTATATTTATATATACATACATATATATGTATATACACACACGCATATATATATATATATATATAATTATTTATATATATAAGTAAATATATATATACATATATTACATATATATACATATATATATATATATATATGTGTGTATATATATATAAATATATGTATATAATATGTATATATACATATAGATATACATATATATTTATATATATACATATATATTCATACATATACAAACACCATCTCCAGGGAGTACCCATAGTCATAACCAGTCATCTTGAATCGTCGGTAGAAGAAATAATTCCGGTTGACGGATGGCATTGAGACTGAAGCATGGTTTTGGATTTATTACTGTGTTCGCTCCTACCAATATTTGTAAACTTAAGGAGAAAGAGGCGTTCTATGCCAAACTCGGGAAAACATTCGCATTGTACTGGGCGACTTCAATGCGCTATCTGACTGTGATCTAGCTGGCTACGAGATGTCTGTCGGCCGCCATGGCTCAGGATCACCGGACATGGTATAGTGATATCGGTACTGTGAACAAGGATATCGAACCAATGTTAGCACTCGCTCCACTAGAACTGCAGGGTTTACCAGAGTGCCAAGTTCTGTGGTATTGACCATAGACTGGTTGTAGCTACCCTGAGGGCAAAGCAGAATTGGATCTCACTGGGACATTGGAGGCCACACATGTGTGTCGCTTGGCTTGATTGAATAGCAATCAGGATTTGCGCCGTTCCTTGGTGTGCAAGGCTCAGACACTACTGAGAAGGGACAAGGAACAGTTCATCGGAATCTTGCTGAGGAGGTTGAAGGCCATTTTTTTTTAGTAAATGACCTTCGTCCTGCCTACTAAGCTCTGAGAGGACTGAACTCCAATCCTTCCTCACAGATGACTCCAGTCCACTAAGTGGATGTACAAATCATCTCAGATCCTGTTGGGGTTCATAAAGGTTGAGCTGTGTATTTTGAACAGCTGTATCATGTAAACCCTCTAGCAGTTAGTCTGGATGCAGGTGGTGTAACAATCCCTGTAGCAGCCCCACCCATCAACAACTGTAGCAACTACCATGGCATCACACTACTCAGTATACCAGGGAAGGTTTTCGCCCACATTCTTCTCCGTGACTATGTACTAAGACACCAAAGAATGGCGCAGTTTGGACTCGCTCCTGGCAAGTCCACAATAGACTGCATCCTAGTGCTTCAAGTCATTGTGGATTGCTGTCGCGAGTTTGATTGTGAGCTGTTTGCAGCCTACATCAAGAAGGCATTTGACTCAGTGCATCGCGAATTAGGATGGAAGATCCTGAGACTTAGGGGAATTCTGACACGGAATATTGGTTTAATAACAAGTCTATATACTGATACTGAAAGTACTTTAAAGTGTGTTGAGCTTTTCTGTTAACTCTGGAAGCAAAATCTGAACGCTATCTAGTGCCTTGGAGTCTCGTCTTCATACCTTTTGTAGCAAGTGCCTACGCCGGATTATGGGGGTACAGTTGGCAGGACCATGTATCCAACTGCCGGCTACACCGTGAGACCGGCATGGGATTTGGGACAGACAACTCAGGCTATACGGGCATCTAGCTTGTTCCCTTGTGGATGACCCAGGCCATCGTGACAATCCTGGACGGAGGAGTCCCGTGATGACTCGGGAAGTCGTGGCTTGGGCAGCTTTATCAGACCCGTTTCGAGTGTAGTGGCACGCCATTCTCGCCCTTATATCCATACCTCATTTTCCTCCCTTGTTTGCCGACGACGTTCACGCCCGTACGGATCCTCATCTAATCTGCGATAAGATGTTGTTTTATGCTGCTGAGGACGCTGTAGGGATCTTGCACCCTATGGCTTTACTATAGACCGACACACATGCTCATGCTTGCAACGCGTCTGCAATAAACTCAGTGCGTGGATCAGCGACGAGCCAGCTACCGGCCCTCCAGCTTGTTTGCCTATCCACCTGTCATCGCGGTGGTTCGCGCCAGCTGAGGTTGGCGTGCGGGGTCGCAGGACGGCAGACAGCAGGCAGCGACGACCGGAGCTCCTCCACCTTGCTCCACGCAGCTTTTGTCACCTGGCATATTTTTTCCGCTCTCGCGGGGCTGTCTCCACCAACCGCACCACATCGCCACCACTGCCACAGGTTATGTATAGTGCAGTTTTGCGACCCTATTGTGTTCACCTGTGGAGTTTCAGAACAATTATCTGTATGCCCCAGTGACTGTGCCGTCTCGCCGCGTATAGTGACCGCTGCTGCTATCATTTTTGTTTGTTCTTTGTTGTTGTTACTCTTAATGTAATATTTCTTGTTTAGTGTTTTAGATTTATAAAATTATAATCGTAATTACTGCCTACGAGTATTCGTTCCCTCAATTCTATCCTTCATTCTGCAGGATTATAGAGACATGGATATAAAAAAAAAAAAATGATTTAAGAGGACCAATAATTGAGTAAAGTATAAGAGGTAATGAGCAACGGAAATTTATTAAACGCACATGGTTTTAAAACAGTATTTTGGAAGTTACATGAGTTGCCATTTAAAAGCTTAAAAAAAAGTAACCGAAACACAAGATATTGAATATCTAAGAAAGTCGCCGGTGTGAGCAAGGTAATTCTAACGAACACTCGTACTGCTCGCTGTATTGGGACTGATCCGTGATGCCTTGTCATTCGTGCCACAAACGCTACCACATTTTACCCATAACACAGCTGTAGCCATTCGCTACATTAGGAACTAGAGATGGGCCATGAGATACCCCTGTGGATTTTTTTTTTTTTTTTTTTTTGATTTCTTGGCTATCAACCAGCGGCATGTGGCCAAGGTTATTAAGCCAATGGATCCTATTAATTCTATCAATCTATATAAGGTCATAAGGTTTTGTCTCCTTTAGAAAAGCAATTACTTTACTCATTATTTTTTCTATTGTAAATTCTTTATTTTTTATTCTGAAATAATTCTGGAGTGGTTGTCTTTTATTTGAATATTTTTGGCATTCTATTAATACGTGTTTGATGGTAAGGCTGGTATTGCAGTCAGGGCATTGTGGAGGGAATGTCTTCTCAATATAGGGAGTGAGGTGGGTTAATTTTGTTGCGTTGACCCTAAGGCGGGCCAACACCACCCCCTCTCTTCGTTCTCTTCTGTGTGATGTATACCACGTAAGTTGACCTGGCTAATTTGTCAGCCTGTTCATTGCCATGGATACCAGAGTAGCCTGGTACCCGTATTAGCTTGATTGATTTATTGGCACCGTGTAGCTTACGAATGATATTACCCAGCAATTCATTTTTAGTGGTTTCTAAGGATTTAATAGCTTTAAGTGAACTTAATGAATCTGAAAAAATACCTATTCTATCGTTGGTCATCGATAGTGCAAAATCAATAGCTTTGTCAATAGCAAAAATTTCAGCAAGAAAAATCGATGTATGATTCGGCAGTCTGAACTTTAGTTCACATTCAGTCGACCATACACCCGCACCCACACACTCATCTGTCTTGGAGCCGTCGGTATATATATGAAAAAAAGGGAGATGTTTAATGAGGATCTCTCTGAACCTCTGGCGTACCTCACCCTCCGGCGCCATGGCCTTGGCTGACGGAAGCCAGGCTTCCATAATAGAAAAAATGGGTGTTTCCCATGGCGCTATGTTTGACTTAACCAGGGTATTGATGGTAGAGAGAGATTTATGGCCACTTTCTCGACGAGGTCGTGGAGTCTCGTGGCAAAGGGTCTACTGCCTCCATTGCCATTAGATTGGCTCGGGTCTTGAGCTACCTTTGCGGCATAGGTCAGTGCTAACTGGCCGCGTCTGAGTCGGAGGGTAGGTACTCCTGACTCCACCCCAGGACGCTCGATCCGAGTGCATTTTAGGGCTCCAACACACACACGCAAACAGGCATTCTGCACAGCATCCAAACCTTTCAAACTTGTTCTCGAAGCCGAACCATACACGATTGACCCATAATCTACTTTAGACCTAATCAAGGCTTTATATACCATTAGCAAAGACTGTCTATCAGCTCCCCATTTATTATCAGAAATGCACTTTAATAAATTTAGTGCTCCTTGACATTTATTTTTTTACTGACCAATGTGGTCTTTCCAATTGAGTCTACAATCAAAAAGTAGCCCAAGAAATTTGGCAGAATTTTGAATAGGTATTGGGTGGTTGTCTAGAGTTAGCCTTATGTTCGGCTTCCTCCTATGTGAAAAAAAATACCTAAAAACTCTTTCTAGTGGAAAACTTAAAACCCCACTGGAGGCCCCAGTTATGAATCATATCCAGTGCCAATTGGATGCGATTTGCTGAGAATTCAGCATTACTGCTGGAATGCCATGATGCACAATCATCAGCATACAGTGAGTATTTAAGATTCCGAGGAGGAGCTGGTAAGATGTCATTGACCATACACAGAAATAATGTTGGTGACAAGACACTTCCTTGTGGGACCCCGTTTGCCTGGA
The DNA here is from genome assembly GCF_019202785.1 of Penaeus chinensis. Taxonomy (NCBI): domain Eukaryota; kingdom Metazoa; phylum Arthropoda; class Malacostraca; order Decapoda; family Penaeidae; genus Penaeus; species Penaeus chinensis. The sequence continues at coordinate 12,865,302 of NC_061846.1, read as the reverse complement.
CAAAAATGTCCGAAAAAGTGACATTGCCAGAAAATAATTTGACAGAAACGTTCTGTCAGAAATGAAATTCTTAATAAAACAAGGCAAGTTTCCACGTAATCCGAAAGCGTAAAGTTTTCTGAGCAGGCCATATTGCCATGTCATGTCGTAGGCTTTTTCTATATCTAAAAATACTGAAATCATTTTTTTTTTTTTTTTTTTGGGGGGGGGGGGGGGCAATTGCCTCTTGAATATGACTGTCCAGCTTTACTAGTTGATCGAGAGTTTGGCATCCCTTTCGGAAGCCGCACTGCTCGTCAACTAGCAAATTACTTGAATTTAAAGAATACAATAGCCTACTATTAACAATTCGTTCCATGACCTTGCATAAGCAACTTGTCAACGCAATTGGGCGGTAGGAGATGGCAAATCTGGGATTACCCCCTCCTTTCAATATGGGAATGATGTGGGCGAAGTGCCATGAGTTTGGAAAAGTGTGGCTTTTCCAAATTTAATTGTACACTTCTAGCAACTTAGTCATGTCATCATGATTAAGATGCTTTATCATCTCATATCGAATCTCATCGGGGCCTGGGGATGTTCCTCTACAGGCTTCTAGGGCTCGAACAAGCTCATCCATTGTAAGATTTTTATTGTAATCAAAGTCCTCTCCTGTGGCAAAGTGAAAAGGTTGCAGCATAGCCGCTTCCTTGATGGGCAGGAATGCGTGATGATAGTTTGCTGAGCTGCTTGTATGAGAGAACTGCCTGGCGAGTGCATTAGCGATGTCTCTAGGTGAATCCAAATTGTTACCCTCTTCAATGATGTTGTTAATTTTGAAAGATGCTTTTTTTCTATTGATTTTATTGATAGTGGACCAAACCTCTGATGTTTTTGTATTGCTGTTAATTGTAGAGACAATGCTTCGCCAGGAGTCTCTTTTTGCTTGTCTTATTACTCTACGAGCCCTAGCTCTTGCTTGTTTGTAGTTGCAAAATTTCTCATTTGTGATGTTATTTTTGAAAAGCCTGTAGGCACAGGCCTTATTGCGTCGGCAGAGCGCCCTGCGGCAATCTGGTGTCAACCATGGAACTCTGTTGAAGTTATAGGAATGGATAGCAAAGCTGCTTCTATAATCGAATTCTGAATATTGTTTGCTCAATCATCAATGGTTTCTCCAACAAGTTCGAGCTTGACGCTCCTTGTGAAGGCGACCCAGTCTGCTCTTTTTACGTTAAATATTGATGTTGAAGGGGTCCTCACTGTGTCCCATGAATATATAATCAAAATAGGAAGATAATCGCTTCCCAACGAGTCATCTATGGTGTGCCACAGGCACTTGGCTGCTATTGATGAAGAGACCAGTGATATATCTATAAACCTCAAATTGCCGGTATTATCGTCCACCCGCGTGGGACTACCATCATTCAGAAGGAATAAATCAGACTCGTTAATCAGCTTAACTACTTGCTCACCTCTACCATCCACCCGCAGAAAACCCCATAACGTATGATGAGCATTGAAATCACCTAAAATTAATTTATTTTGTGGCAGACGTTCCTGAAGAGCAAAGAGCTCATCATAGATTATCACTTCATCAGTTGGACAATAAACTAAACATATAGCCAGATACGTGCCATTAATTTTTACTTTTCATGCGACAAACTCCAAAGTAGAATCAATAGCACTTCTGTAAAAGGGAGGCTTTGGTGGATGTACATGGCGACTCCGCGTCAACCCCTACCCTCACGATCCTTCCGACATAAATGGTAGTTCCTGAGCGATACGACCTCGTCAGAGACGAGGTTTGTTAAATGAGTTTCTTGGAGGACTATAATATCGGGATTGATTGATTATTTAAAATTATCTGCCGCGTCAACAGCTAAGGTCATTAGCGGCGAACACCTTGTTAAACTGAAAAATATTAAAATATTTAAAACGTTAAAACTCTATCAATAAACGTCATAGATAACAATAAATATTATATTAAAAATCGAAGCATAAATATTATGCTCTAAATGTCTAAGAAACTATTGCATAAACATTATGCATAACTTAATTTTATTGAAAATATTAGTTTCCCTAAGGAAACTAATAAGACCTATGTCACAGTCCTCCCCCAATACACTTTTTAGTGTATATGGGGGAGACAAGTACCTTCCTCTTTGGTTTGCACATCTTTCCATAACATGTGCGACCCGTTAATGGCTTTTGGCATTCCTCACAGCGTGCTTCACTTTTAGCCATCATCGGCCCATGAGTCAGTCTTGTGTGCCCGATTCTCAGCCTTGTTATTACAACTTCTACTTGTCGGTTAGGGTGGATGCTGGTCACCCGACTGCCAAGGTTATCTCTAATCTCTCGCAGTTTATTTCTAGAGGTATGCCTCCATTGTTCCCTCCATTTATCACGATGATAACTCCTGATGCTGGGTTTCAAGTCAGTGTGTGGGAGAGGAAAACGAGCATCACAGGGCTAAGCTGCCTTGGCCTTCTGATCAGCTCGTTCATTCCCACTGATACCAACATGTGATGGCGCCCAACACAGAGTTATCTTTTTACGTGCAGACATCAGTGCAAGCCAATCTTGAACCTCCCTCACCACTGGATGTGACGAGTTTAAGCTCTTGATTGCTTGCAGGGCACTACGAGTCACAATATATTACAACGGAATGGTTTGTAAGATCTCTAGTCATCTTGACTGCTGCAAGGATGGCATGTAACATTGCAGTGAAAATCGAGGCTGATCGAGAAAGACTGCCACATGCAGTCTTCCTTCTGCTCACTGCTGCAAAGCCCACACCATTTTCAAATTTCGAACCATCTGTATATATTGCATATGATCCTTGGTACTTAGAGGTGTGTTGAAGAAATATCTCTCTGATTTCTGCTTCGGATCTCTCCCCTTTCCCGATTCCGACCAAATCGAGCTCGACTTGATTAGTCCAAGGGGGGACTTGGGAAGTTCCAGCAGCCAGAACCTTTGCGAGATTTAAATTAAGATCTTCCACCAGCTTCCTCATTCTCCTACCATAGGATCGGCTATCCTCAAGGGGGTTGAAAACCAATCTGGGTGTAGGAGATCCCGGAATCCTTTGTAGTCTCGTGTAGTAAATCAGGTTCATGTAGTCCCTGTGTAATGAAAGAGGTGGTTCTCCACTCTCAGCATACAGGGACTCCACAGGTGAAAACCTGAAAGCCCCTATACAGATTCTCAGAGCTTCATTATGAACCGAGTCCAACATCCGGAGAACAGTGGGAGTTGCAGATGAATAAGCCTCACATCCATAGTCAAGTTTACTACGAATAAGCGCTCGGTAAAGCCGCAGAAGCGTTGTGCGGTCTGCACCCCAAGATAGGTGTGAAAGAACCCGCAAAATACTAAGCGCTTTTGTAGCCTTCACCTTCAACTGTTTAATGTGAGGCATCCATGTAAGCCTTGAGTCAAAAATTAGACCCAAGTACTTTACCTCTTGGACAAAATGCAGTGGGTTTGCTCCTAAATAGAGGGAAGGATGGAACTTTTCCCATTTGTGGAAATGCATAGCCATGGTCTTGCTTGGAGAAAATTTGAACCCATGGTATGTATGCACAACCTGATTTATTGCAGTCTGCATGTGCCCTTGCACATCCTGTAAGCTTCCTCCTGAGCAGTAAAGTGTAAAGCCATCCACATACAGAGTACATGAGACAGCACTTGGAACGACCTTTACGATGTCATTTATAGCAATGGCAAACAGGGTCACACTTAAGACACTCCCTTGTGGGACCCCTTCTAGCTGGTCTTCCAGGTTAGAGAAGCTGTTTCCCACCCTCACTCTAAACTTCCTATCAGCAAGGAAGCTTTGTATGAAGGCAGTCAATGCTCCTCTTAAACCAATGTCATACAGCTTCATGAGTATGCCATGCTTCCAAGTAGTATCATAAGCCTTTTCAAGGTCAAAGAAGACTGCTAACATATGACGTCGCTGTGTGAAGGAATTCTGTATAGCAGTTTCCATCCTTACAAGTGCATCTGTGGTCGATCTCAGTTTTCTAAACCCATATTGATATGGGGTCGGTACGTTTTCCTTTTCTAGCAGCCATGTCAACCTGAAGTTTACCATTTTCTCCATCAACTTGCAGATGCAGCTGGTAAGAGAAATTGGTCTATAATTCCCTGGTATAGAAGAATCCTTGCCAGGTTTAGGGACAGGAATGATTATAGCTTCTTTCCATGTGGATGGCACTGTGCCCTCCCTACAGATCCTATTGAATAGATCCAACAGGAACGTTTGGCAACTCTCCGGTAAGTGAGATATCATTTGGTATGGAATATCGTAATTTCCTGGGGCAGTCTTATGGCAGAGCTGCAAAGCAGAGTCCATCTCCTTGCGCAAAAATGGAAAGTTGTAAGAAAGTTCTGCTGCAGTACTAAGAACGACAGTGTGTGTCGTTCCTGTTCAGCCCGAAGAGTGGAGAATCGGGCAGTGTAAGATGCTCCAGAGATCTCTGCCATGGATTTTGCCAGCTCATTTGCAACATCTGTTTTGTCTGTCAGAATTATACCATCTATTTTCAGAGCAAGTGGTGATATGGATGTGCTCTTTCCAGCGATCTTACGCACCTTGTCCCATACCCATGCTAAGAGGGTCCCAGAGTTAATTAAGGAGACATATTGTCTCCACGATGTCCGCTTAGCCTCCTTTAGCACTCGCCTGGCCTTGGCTCAGGTTTTTTTGTACTTGATCAAGGTTAGATCGCTTGGGCATCGTTTCAACTGCCTTAATGCAGCTTTTCTTGCTCTGACAGCTTGTTGGCATTCATCAGACCACCATGGTACCGGAGGTCGACGGTACTGCCCGCTACTTTTGGGAATTGATGCTTCTGCTGCAAGGTGAATTCGTGATGTGAAGTGATTAACAGCATTTTGAACACACTGGAAATCATTCACAGATCCTTGCAATACTGCAGTTGATCTAAAAAGATTCCAGTCTGCATGTTCAAGTCGCCATCTCTGCACTCCATTGGCTGGAATACCATTCACCTCCTCCAAAAGTATTGGATAGTGGTCACTACCATGTAGGTCTTCCATGACCTGCCAAGTGAAATTCAACTGTGAATCAGGTGAACCAGTTGACAGGTCAATATTGGAGAATGTCCCAGTTTGAATTTGGAAATGTGTGGGTGCATCACTATTCAATAAAACTGCATCTACTCTTGAGAACAAGGACTCCAAGTTCCTTCCTCGAGGGTTGCACAAAGTGTCTCCCCAGAGGTGATGCTGACCATTGAAGTCTCCCAAGAGTAGAAATGGATGAGGCAACTGCCCAAGTAAATCTTCTAAATCATCTATGTTGAGATTATATGAAGGGAGGTAGATGGATGCAACAGTGTAAGGTCGTGCCAAGCCTATTCTCACAGCCTTCACCTGCAATGTCGTCTGCAGGTGGATGGCCTGGAAGGGAATATCCTGACGTACCATCACTGCTACTCCTCCATGAGGTCCATTATCAAAGGTTCCATAATGGGCTTGAACTTGGAATCCTCTCAGGGAAATTGGATGATTTCCCCTGATCATAATCTCTTGTAAGCATACACAAACTGGATTACATGAAGCTATCAGATGTTGCAGTTCTTCCCATTTTGCATGAATTTCCTGACAATTCCATTGGATTAGGGTATCCAGTTCTTCAGGTTGACAAACTACTTCATAAGGTGTTTGGCAGCACCTGTGGTTAAGGCCTGCCCCACACCTTTAGGCTGTCCCTTTCCAGCATCTTGGGAGTACCTTTTGATGGGTTGTTTAACTGTGGAACTAGTTTCCACAAGCTTCCTTTGGACAGGCCCAGAATTTCTTCGCTTAGGCATAGGACGGACCTGAGCCTTCGATTCAGGAGCATTCTGTCTAGCAGCGGAGGCACCTGTGGACGTGGTAGCCTCAGGAGCCCTGCCTGGTGGCTCCAAAGACCCGACTCCATGAAGAGTCTTTTGAACAGGCTCAGGATTCCTCTGCCTGTGCAAATGGCGTACCTGAGCCTTTACTTCAGGGGGATTCTGCCTAGCAGCAGAGGCCCCCGTGGATGTGGTGGCAGCTGAAGCTGTCACCGTTGAGGCCTGTGGAGCCTTAACTGATGGCTCCAAAGACCTTACTTTGGGAGGAGGAGTCTCCTCATTAGACCCTTCACTCCTACTCCGTTTCTGGTGCAACTCACCAGAGGCACTTTCATCATTTGCAGACTGAGGTTTAATGTCGCATATTGCACGCAGACGGTCACTTTCGTCTGGTGACGAAACCTCAACTATCAGGCTACCATCTCGCCGTGGGGTGATGCGAAGATCACGTTGACATACCTCAACTATCTTCCGATGTACTTCAAAAATATCAAGATCCATGATAAATACACCATCAATGATCTTCACTACTAGAAATTTACTATATGATACACTTTCATATTTACCAGGTAAGATTTCCTTAATGGATTGAGGAGGACTTTTCTCCTTCTTACCTGGTTTGGAAGCTCGGGAACCATTACGATTCCCATTCTTGCCCTTTGGAATCTGGTAAGGTTCCAGAGTGACAATATGTGATGTTCCAGAGGGATTGGCCGGGGGATTGCGAAGGTTTTTTAAAAGTTTAGTTTTAATTCCATTTGTAACAATGGATATTCTTGGTGTGACATAGTGTCTGTTTCATTTTGCTTCTAAACTATCCCCTGTGTGCAAGGAATGGCCGGGGTTACCATCCACTGGCGGCGAGGGATTCGAACGCAGGTCAGCAAGATTGCTAGACGAGAACGCTACCGCTGCACCACACAGGTCGTCAGGGAGAGAGCAAGTTCTTTGTAAATTTGCAGAAATCATACAAATAGTCGGGACTCAAATTCTCCTAACAGCCACAGGAGTAGTGAGGAAATATACGCAATCACTATTACAGTGCTGATGGTAGTCGCGGGACCTGTGCGCTACCGACTGGACAGTGCCTGCTTGACCCTAGCCATATTTAACCAGCCGATTGATTTGACCAGGCCTTGATCAAGCCACCCGTCTAACCAGAATAGAGGACCAAAAAGGTGTGTTGCTAGCTGCAGGGCGCAGCGGTCAGCATCGCTCAACCTCCAGGACTCCTGTCTCCTGATAATACGGGACGCCACGAACGGCAAACACACGTGGGAGAGTTCTCCCTGGCCCAAGATGGAAAGAACCAGGGGTGGGTGCACCATCCCCTCTCATAGGCCTTGGTGCACCAGGAAGCCATTTTGTCTCATCCCCCACTGGTGACCCCTCCAGTATGGGTAGCCCTCTGGTCCGGCTCACCAGTTCATTGGGACCTCAAGCCCCCCCCACCGCGGCAAGGCGGCTTCCGTTAGGGGGGTATAATATCGAGGCTGATAATTTAAGGTCATTTACTTTAGATCTAAGACTTCGACAGTTCCATTGTATAATGGTCGACGCGATGATTACGTTTTATGGGGTTTGGAAGTGCCTTGTCCACCAGTTTTTATTTTCTTTTTATGGGAGGGAGGCGCCTACTCTCGCTTCCCGGTAACTTCTCACGGGATGTTTTGGAGACAGAAGCCTCCATGTCCTGCACCCCCTGGCGAGGGAGACGACTGACAGATTGCGACCTGCTTCTCTCTCGAGAAACCGATCGCGAGCCAGACAAAGTCCTCACAGGAGAAGCCCGGACATGGAGGTGTGCTCCGGACTGTAATTCGGTATCAGCTTCCTTAAGATGTTTATGCTGGGTTGATGCAGCCATTTGATCGACCAATTTTGTCAGTTGATAAACTTTAATATTTAAATCCTTAACTGTTTGTTTCAATTCAGCAATTTCTTTATCTTTAGCTGCAAGCTGCTGACTGACATCACTCGCACTAGGGGTGTTGTTAGTTACTGCTGCAGCATAGGAAGTATCGGGTTTGTGTGTCAAGCTTTCCACTTTCCTCTTAGCTTTAGTATAACTATCTTCATACTTTCTTATATATGCAAATGTCTCAGTCTCCTTCTTCAGGATGCTGCACTCAGCAGATCCTGAATGATGGGGACCTCCACAGTTAGCACATTTGGTAATTTGGCTTGTACATGTGATGGTGTCATGGGCTTCAACACATTTACGGCAAACAAATTTAGTTGAATCTTTGTCAATACATCTTAATGAGGTGTGTCCGAATTTTTGGCATCTATTACAATGCATTGGCTTTTTGAAATAAGGTCTTACTTGAACACGTTTATAACCGACATTGACATACAGTACTCAGGGATTTTATTCAAAGCAAAGGTAAATAAACAGTCTAGTTTTCGTTCGCACATTCCCATCCTTCTTGGTCATACAATGAACGTCCACTACGTCTTGGTCCTTCATGCTCTCAAGTATTTAACTTTCTTCCATCGTTCTCAAATCCCTGTGAAAGATTACTCCCTTACAGGTATTTGGGCCAATAGGAATAGTTACTTTAACTCGAAGATCATGAATTTGCGTCAGGAACAAGGAGGCCTCAATCTCGCAGAAGAGAGCTGCGGGTCTGAGTTGGGGTGCTGACTACGCCTACTGTAGCCTCGTGTCACCTGCAAAAACAAGTGCACTGAAGGTGCTGGCAAAGCACTATAAAGTGCGCAAGATCTGTAATTACATTTTTTTTTTTTTTTACTTTATTTCGATTACTTTAAGAAAACTCAGGAACAACAATGTCAAGCGAGACGAGAGGCCCCGGGCTCCAGGGTAGCTCTAGTGGCACAAGACTTATTATTTGTTGCTACTGCGTTGGACAAGGTGTTTACTCATCAAGAGTTCATACACGAGTGATAAGATAACTTTCTTCTTTCTTTGTTGGATTTCTTGGCTATCAACCAGCGGCATGTGGCCAAGGTTATTAAGCCAATGGATCCTATTTATTCTATCAATCTATATAAGGTCATAAAGTTTTGTCTCTCTTAGAAAAGTGATTACTTTACTGATGATTTTTTCATCATCTGATAATATATTTCTTTATTTTTCATTTTGATGTAATTTTTTAGTTGTTGTCTCTGGATATTGTACTGGTTGCATGCATTAAGGATGTGGTCTAAGGAAAGGATTGTGTTGCAGAGGGGGCATTGTGGAGGGTATTTCTTTTCTCTGTAGGGAGTGACGTGGGTAAGTCTTGAGGAGTTGACCCTAAGGCCGGCCAACACCACCTCCTCCCTTCTGTCTTTCCTGTGGGATGTGACCCACAGGTCTATCGTTTGCTTGATTTTGTGTGTGAGTTGGAGGTTGGTCCACTCACTTTGCCACAGGAGATGTATTTTTGCTTTTATAAGAGACACAAAACACCTGAGATCTGTACGAACTATGGTAGTGTCCAGATCGCCAGTTGACCCGGCTAATTTGTCAGCCTGTTCATTACCATGGATACCAGAGTGACCTGGTACCCATATTAGCTTGATTGATTTGTTGGCACCATGTAACTTACAAATGATATTAACCAGCAATTCATTTTTAGTGGTTTCTAAGGATTTAATAGCTTTAAGTGATCTTAACGAATCTAAAAAAATAACTATTCTATCATTATCATCATCATTAGTATTACTTTTTATCACCATTATAATAATGATGATAATAGTAATAATAACAGTAGTGAGAATAATAATGAATCATTGATAATAGTGAAAATGATCATGATAACAAAAATAACAATACTGCTACTTCTACTACTAACAACAATAATAATAACAATAATGATAATTGTATCTATTATTATCATTATTATTACTATCATTGCCATTGTTGTAACTATTGTCATTATTAGCATTATCATGATTAATATCATTATTGTAATAATTGTTGTTGATATTATTATTACTATTATCATTATCATTATCATTACTATTACCATTATCATTACCATCATTATTGTTATTACCATTATTAATTTACTATTATTATTATCATTATTATTGCTATTGTTGTTATTATTATCATTATTATTGTTAATATTATTAATAGTAATAATAATAACAATCATAATAATAATATTATTACTATTACTATTATTACTTATATTATTATCCATGTTATTATTAATGCCATTATTTATAATACTATTATTATCATTACCGTTACCATTATCATTATTGTTATCATTACTACTACTTATATTATAATTATTATTATTATAATTATCATTATCATTCCTCTTATCATTATTGTTATTATTATCCTTATTATCATTATTATCATCATGATTATTATTAGTACAGTATTATTATTATCTATATTAATATCATCATCATCATTAACATAATCAATGATTATTATCATTATTCATTATCATTATTACAGTTGTTGTTCACATTTTTATCATGATCAGTATCTTCATTGTCATCACCACATCTCCATCATGACTTATCATTATAATTGTCATTATCATTTTATTATTCTTGTAATGATAATAATCATAATTATAATGATAATGATCATAATTACTTTTATCATTATCATAATTATAATTATCATTGTTATTATCATCCTTATTAGTACTATCATGATTATTATCATTCTTAGTCATTATTGTCATTATTATCATTATTATTGTTATTATCATTACGATCATTAGTATTGTTGTTATCATTATTATCAACATTATTTTTTTCTTCTCCTTCTTGTCATTATTATCATTATCGTTATCATCATCATTATTATCATAATCATCATTATCCTTGTTACCGTAAATATTATCATTATAATAGTTATTATTGCTGTCACTATTATCAGTATCATCGTTATCATTATTATTACTAGTGGATGTAGTAGTATCATTAATTAAATTAAAATTATAGTTATTAGTGTCATTATTACTAGTATTATCCTCAGCTGTAATTACTAGTAGTAGCATTATTACTATCATCATTGTTATTAGTTTTTTATTATTAACACTGTTATTATCATAATATTCATTATTATCACTACTGAATTATTATTATCACTATTATTATTATTATTATAGATATTATCACTACTGCTTTTATCATTGTTAGTATCAGTATTACTACCATTATCACCATTAAAATCATAATCAGTATAATTATCATTATCAACTGACTATATTGATACTATTATTCTTTTCAATATTATCATTGATATCATAAAAAATAATGTATAAAGATAATAATTATAATCTTCATTAATATCACTGTTATTATTATTGTTAAAAATGCATTACTATGATTATCGTTGTTATTATTTGTATCATTATTACTATCATAACGATCACACTTTCCGCCCCTCAGCATATTTTTTGCCGGTGGCTTTTACCAGAAGTGAACCACAACTGTAAGGAGTTTTAATTGCTTATTGTCCGGAGGCCATTACTTTTCGAAGAATGAGACCGTACGAAGCACAGCATTTTTTTGTATTTATGTGCCAACGTTTTATGGGAGCTCGTCAAGATGCTTTTAGGGTTCTTATACTTAATGAGTTTTCAACTTTCATTTAGCATCGTTTGATACTGCTACGGCGTTTAGTAGACAGCATGTTTCCTCCTTGTAGTGAAAGATGCTGCAACTGTCCTATCAGTCTAAAGTGGCATAATGACGATGTCCTCTGTCTCTATGACTTTTTTGGCTGATGTTTGTACCAGTGCTCTGTCACCTGAATACCATTTGAGCACTGATCAATGTACATGTGAGGCGATTTTGTCTATTGAAGTACTCGGTGGGTATTTCACTGAAATGATGTGGGCAGCATGTTCTTGTTGTTGACAGATTCGGCATTTGCTATTTATGTCCTACAGTGAGCATCGTTGACAGTATTGGGTATTCAGGCCCTGACTTTGTGCTGCCACTACCACTCGATTTCCTGTTTGAGCCCAGCACTTCATAGCCATTCAAAGTTTTTCTCTTGATCCACATAGTTTTACTGAGATCTTTGACGAATTGGATGTGGAGAGGCTTAGACAAGATAGTGTTAGTCCAATCTACGTTGATCGAAGCCTTTATTTGCTCTTTTAATAGTTTCCGATTAGTGTCATTTCCTGTACTGTACTTCTATTCAGCTTTTTTGCTGATCTTCAATAAAGAGTACTTGACTTTTACTTTTTAAAGTTCCTCAGTTATTCTTGTGTATTTGTTTTTGTCTTGTGTGATGTATTTACAGATGGCATTCTGCATCTGATTTAGAATGCTGGAATCCATGCATAGTCAGCAGCTACATGATTTTACGAGCCATTTGCTCGTACTCTTGTCTTCTCCAATCAGTGATAAGTATTATTTCCTGGTCTTTATCTTTATATGTAGAATTCCATCGCTTTCATCCACTCCAAGATACTTAAATACTTCCTCCTACTCTAGGTTCTTGATACTGCATCATTAAGGTGGACATATTATTTTTGGACGTGTTTTGTTGGTAACTAGTAAGCATTTGTCTAAACCAAATTCCAAGCAAATGTCGTTGCTTAATGTCTTAACTACTATATTTTCCTATACTAGTTCGGCGTAGATTAATGCATACATTTTGGAGTCATCCATATAAATAAGATAATTGTCGGTACTGTCTTCATTAGGAGATTGATCAAATTTGTTATACAGCTGGTTGGTCAGTGGAGTCCCAAAAATAATGAATCGCCTTTGAAAATTCCACGTTGCCTGTTTTGATGCAATCATCAATATTTTAGTTGCACTCCACCTCTCCTCTTCCTTGAGATTTCAAGACACTTGATCTTTGGGTTTTATTCTATAGATTTTGAGAGTCTCAGTGATCCAACTGTGTGACACTGTCAAATCCCTTTTGTAGTCTATCCATACCATGCTTTGACCATGCATCCTCTTCTTTGAATCTTTAATGACCATCATTAGTAGGGGGTGGTCTTTACATCCTCTGGTTGATTTCCGAGTTCCCTTCTGTTTTGGAGGTAAAATGTTGTTATACAGAAAGTGCTGATATAGGCGTTTGGAGATCAAAGACATTATCAGTGTGATCGGACTATATATTTGTCTGGTCAGTGTACCTTCCAATTTTGAAGATTCCTGATGACACATTTTTCTTTCTTCAGGCGTTACTTCCTAGAAGTTTCATATCACGACTTGCCTAAGTGTTATCTGTTATTCTTGTGAGTATATTTCACCAGAAACTTTAGACTCATTCCTCAGAATGTGGTTCTGTGATAGGATCTTGTTGTTGGTTGAGTTCCCTGCAGAAGCTTTTTTTTTTTTTGGAAGAGTCTATTGTGGCGGTAGCAGTCAAACTTCCTTGTGTACTTTCTGAGTCATTGAACTTTAGCCTGGAGCTTCATCTTGAGTGTTGTGAGAAGCCCAGAGAGGTTGGTAATTTTGGGGAGTTTGTGTAATCTTTCTTGGCTAAAAGACATTTCAATTAACACTGACATATATTAACATAACTTCAGCGCGATCATTTAGCCATTGTTTCCATTTTGGTGTTTCTGGTGCTTTCTTTGTTGAGGATTTTGGTTTGCATTCTCTGGCGATGATTGCTGCAGCTGCGTATATCAGCTGGTTAATCTCAGTAAGGGAGATGTTCTTTACCTAGGTTGGCTTTTCCAGCCTTTTACTAATATCCATGTCGGAATTGATTCTTTTTAGCCCTCTGTTCTATGCAGTTCATAGAGCTTGGATCTGATCATGGTTTTGGTATCTGACTGCATCGTTTTTTTTATGGTTCCTCCGCAGGTTGAGACTTTTTTTTTTTTTTTTCTTTTTTCTTTTGTATAAACTTGATTTCAGTGTTAGTCTTGTGTTTGCGAGCTTGTTATTATTCATCTTTAGGAGTGTAGATGGATTTTGTTCTCGCCAGATTTGATAGACTCCTTTGGTTTTGGCGACCTTTAGGTAGCATTGCTATTTTGCTTTTATCCATTTATGTTTCTTTTGTTCTAATGGACGATGATGTTGTGCATTGAGTGTCAGTTGTCGAGCTTAGCTCGGTGTGATGGTTCTCAAGCTTGTCTAGCAGTGCCGACTCAACAGCCAAGTTACAACCTCAGTTTATTCGGCGATCACTGAGGGACGCAGTCCTTGATAACCTGCGCATTAAACATTTACATGTATTTGTTATTTGTCTCGTATTCATATTTATATGAAGATACTGAGTTTAGGTTACAGTACCATCAGTTACCTCCCTCGTGACTTCATCACTTACAAGGTTGCCCTACACATGAAACTCAACCCGGAACATCCAGTATATTATTATCATTATTATAATTATTGTCATTATTATTATTATCATTATTATTATTATTGTCATTGATATTATGATTTTTATGATCATTTTCATTAACATAACTTTTTATCATTAACATTTCTATTATTTTATATCTATTATCATTGCCATTACATTGATATTGTCATTATCTTTGTTATTATTATTATTATCATTATTTTTACGACCCATGGTCCTAGTGGTTGTTATTCAACCACCTAGTTCGAAGCACCTTGCTTCGGCAGCATCACCAGCACTGGTGCGGATGCGGGTTAGCTGGTGATTATTCAAATTCAAATTCAAACAAATTCAAACACTTTATTCCATTAATTACAATGGGTATTACATTTATAGATATGTTGTTTACATTATGTAATAGGATGTTATATACATAGATATTGTACAGTGCTTGTTTAACTAGATTAGATAGAACATTAATATCCCAGATAACTGAAATTTCGTACTTGGCTTGATGTTCAAACGGCTGATATCATTGATATTTCAGTAGATGTTCTTTCACTTTTGTTTTAAATGTTTTTTGGTTGGAGATATTTCTAATATTTTCTGGTAGTTGGTTCCAGATCACCAGTCCTCGGATTTGCATATTTCTTGCCCCGGTTTCTGTATTCGATCTTTTGATATATAAGGAGTTGTTTTGCCTTGTAAGGACACCTGTTATGTTACCTGTTGTTTGTATAGGTAATAGCCAATTTGGGTAATTTCTCTGTATTATTTTATTGATCAGAATACACGTGTCATATTTGTATTTCTGTTGTACTTTTAGCCATTTTAGTTTGTTTATATGTGGTGTGATGTGGTCATATTTATTTAAATTTCCCAGTGCTACTCTTGCCGCGAAGTTCTGTAGTTTCTGTGTCCTTTGTATTTGTGTTTTGTTTGTGGAGCCCCAGATGTTAAGACAGTAGTTAAGGATACTAAGTGCTAGTGTTTGTATAGCAGCAATTCTTGTTTCTATGGGTATTTTATTTTTTATATGATTCAAGTATATCAGTGTGCCCATTACTTTTCTGTAGATGTGATCAATGTGTGTCTCGAATGTCATGTATCTGTCTACGTGTACCCCTAGGTTGTTTACTGTTGTGTTGGGTTTGATGAAGCAACCTTGGAAATCAATAACTGTATCTGTGGGTATTTTTTCTATGTTCTGACGGCTGCCAATGAAAATACATTGTGTTTTTTGTGGATTTAGTTTCAGGCCATTCATATAGAAGTAATTTTTTGCTTCTGTTAGGGTCTGTTTAGTCTTTTCTATCAATTCCTTTAGATTGTCTACAGAGGCAGCGTGAAGAAATTGAGAGTCGTCGGCGTACTGAACAAGAAGACAGTTTTTTGCAATTGATGACAAATCATTTATGAATATAGTAAATAAGATTGGGCCAAGGATTGAGCCTTGTGGAACACCGAACGAAACTGATTGCATTGATGATACTTTTTAATGGATTTTAACTGATTGAGATCTCGCGGACAGGTAACTTTTGAACCAGAAATTATCAATTTCGTGATTTGTTAGTTTGTTTACAAGTAATTCATGGCTGACACTGTCGAAGGCCTTCGATAAATCACATAGAGGGAGCAAATTGATCTGGTTATTGTCTATATTATTATAAATTTCATTTGTGACTTATAGTAATGCCGTTTCGGTTGATAATTTATTCCTAAAACCGTGTTGCGTGTTAGATATAAGGTTATTCGCTTCTAAAAAATTTGTTAATTGGTTTGCAACTATTTTCTCGAGAACTTTAGATATTACTGGTAGTATAGTGATTGGTCGATAATTATTGATTTCGTCTCTGTCACCGGATTTGAAAATCGGAGTTATGATGCCATGTTTCCAAAGTGATGGATAAACACCGGTGATTATAGATGTATTAATAATTACTGTCAGATAGTATGCAATTGCTGGTAAACTATCGTTTATGAAACGATGTGCAATTCCATCTGCTCCCACTGAATTTATCTTTTTTAAGTGTTTTATTGTTAGGATAATTGTTTCTACTTCTACTGGTTGCGGTCTGAAGAAGTTTGTTGTAGTGTTCGTTTCGTTTATGTTCTGTTGATATGTGGGGGCGGTTGTCTGTTCAAAAGTGCGTCTACCTACTTCTGCAAAGAAGTTATTAAAGTATTCTGTATTATTTATGGAATTTTGGAAGGTGTCTGTATTTTGTTTCTTCTTAGGCACTAATGTTTCTACTAGTTTCCACGTTTCGGTAGAATCGCTTCTGCATTCATTGAACTTATTTTTAAAATAATTAGTTTTCACATTTTTCTTCTTTTGTTTGTATTCAGCCTGAAGGGTGGAGTCAAATCTGTTTATCTTGAGAGCTTTTTGAGTATTATTTCTATCATTTATGGCCCTCTTAATGTTGTCATTTATCCAGGGGGCGGGAGGACGCCTAACTGTTTTTGTTTTAAAAGGAGCGCAGGCATCGAGGCCGTTCTTTATCACGTTTGTAAGAATATTAACTTGTTTGTCAACGTCGTCAGTTGTTAAGATCTCTGTCAGTGACGAGTCATTGGCTATAATATGTTGGCAGAATAACTGAGGAGTGTAATGCGTTAGGTCGCGAGAGGTTTTACTGACTGGTTTTCGCTTTGTCTTTACTATATTCAAGGTCAAGGTTATAAGCTCGTGATCAGCAATGTGGCATGGGACAGCGTCTGCGTGTAGTGTAATATCGGGTCTGTTTGTTATTATAACATCTAATATGGATGAGGTGTTTTCTGTAATCCTTGTAGGCTTCTTTATAAGTTGTTTTAATTTTTTTTTGTTAATTATCCCATTTAATTTTGCATTTGGTTTACTTAGATCGTCATTTAAATCACCTAAGATGAAAAGTGGTTTTCTCTTTGTTGACATTTCTCTGAGAATATTTTCTAGGTAGTCAAAGGATTATGTGGTGGCATAACCATAGTGTTAAACACGATCCTATGCTTTATTGCAACAAAAAAAGCATGGGCTAGGATGGGTCTGTGTGATCAAATCCGGAAACTGTATAGCCCGGATGAGATCGAAAACGCCTACAATATCATTCTGCATATATCAGACTCAAGAAGGACAAGAAATATAACTAAAGACATTAAAAGGATGACAAACTCCATAGTGCTTAGATCGTCATTACTTAGATCGTCATTTAAATCACCCAAGATGAAAAGTGGTTTTCTCTTTGTTGACATTTCTCTGAGAATATTTTCTAGGTAGTCAAAGGATTCTGTGGTGGCATGAGGGTGTCTGTAGATTGTGCCGACGAGGAAGGATACACACTGCTTTGTACGGTTACCCAGATGTCCTCTACTGCTGTATGATTTACAGTTGCAGAGATCTTATTTGATTTAAGGGTATCGCTTACATATATGCAGACTCCACCTCCACGTCCTGCATCACATCTGTAGACGTGAAAGTTTGGGATGCTGATGAAACTGCTCGATATTTCTTGGTGAAGCCAAGTTTCACTGATACACAAAATATCAATGTTTCTCTCCTTAATTATCAATTTGATTTCTTCGAAATGACCGAGGAGGGACTGTGCATTGATGTGTTCTATAATGATGGTGTTAAGTGTTTTGACCGCCGGATTTGCAACGTCAAACATTCTGCTCGCCTTTGTACTTGTTTCTATTTAGAAATACTTTTACATTGTAGGGGAAAGATGTCGGACTCTAAGAAAATATCTGGTTTTATATCTTTGCCCCTTATGGTGACTGTGAAGCTAGAGTAGTAATCATGTGTCATTTTTGTTTTGAAGGCTTTGACATTGTCAATTTGGTTGAAATTATTTTCCAAGAAGTCTTCAATATCGTCTTCATCTGTCTGGGTGGCAACTCGTGATATAAAGGTACACTACCTGAGGACGGTCGGCACCTAGCAAGGGTTTTGGCGAGTGGCGTTCCTCCCTTGTTTTTCTTTTTTGTTTTCTGGAGTTGACTTGAACGAAACCTTCCTCATCTTAGTGGGGCTGCGGCTGCTCGTTTGTTTGTTTGTTTATTTCCGCTCGTTCCGCGTAGTTGTTGATGATGAGCTGTGGTGTTTGTGGAGCAGGAGGGGTAGTAGGGGGGGCAGGTACTCCAGGCACGTGGTGGTGTGTCGTGTCTTCCCACTGGCGATTTGGTGGGAGATATTTTTGCTTGTTTTTCCTTTTACTGTTTCTAACGTAGCTTCTCCTAGGTGTGACTTGTGTAGAGGCTTCGTTCATCATACCGGTTGGGGACGAGTCAGCGTTGTTTTTGGGCAGACGCTTACGTGGCTCCGGACGAGGGGTGGCTGGCGCGTCAGCAAGATCGTGAGTCTGCTGGGTCGGAGTGGGTAGAGAGGGAGTGGGTAGTGGGGGAGGGTGGTGGTGGGGGGGGGGGAGCTAGGAGAGGCGATGGTCGTGGGTGCTGCCGTGGTGGGCGTAGGAGTGTGTTAATTTGTGGTGTAGAGGTAGATGTCATTCTGCCAGGGGGAGGAGATGCAAAGGGGAAGGATTGGTAGGCGGATTGATCGTGGGCAGGGGTTGGGAGATCAGATATTGCGTGATGGGATGTGGTCGAGGATGTGACGAAAGCTTCCTTTCCGCATTCCTGCGGCTGAGAAGGCATCGCACCTTGGCTAATTAGACTGTTGATTGCAGAATGTTGTTCGGAGAACATTCCGATCAGCAGATCAATCTTATTTTCAATAAGATCTTGATTGATGAGGGAGGGTTCGTGTTGTGTTTGTGTATTTTGGTGTTTTGGTTTTTGAAAGATTTTTACAAATGGTGTAGAGATACCTGTTTTCTTAGGTGGTGGAGACCAGTCAGTGGCGGGAGTGTCTGTCGTTGTTGTAGCAAACACTATATTGTCCTTTTTTAAACACTGATCGATCATGGTATGCACTATGGAGTTTGTCATCCTTTTAATGTCTTTAGTTATATTTCTTGTCCTTCTTGAGTCTGATATATGCAGAATGATATTGTAGGCGTTTTCGATCTCATCCGGGCTATACAGTTTCCGGATTTGATCACACAGAACCATCCTAGCCCATGCTTTTTTTGTTGCAATAAAGCATAGGATCGTGTTTAACACTATGGTTATGCTGCCTACCTGATAGACGGCTTTTCTGTCATCATTGTTCTCAGTTTTATCACTGTTGTAATTACTGATCGGGCTGCTGTGGTTGTTCGGGTTGCTGAGTCGCCCATTGCCCTGGGCGGGGGGGCAGCCTTGACCCTGGCTGCCATGGGGGTGCCCATCGTCATGGGCGAGGGAGCAGCTTTGACCCGCTCTGCCAAGGGGCCCATATCCTAGGGCGGAGGTCCCATTACCCTGGGAAGGGGGCACGTAACCCTGGGCCAAGGGTCCCCTTTCACTCTGGGGATTAGAGCTCGGGCTAGCTGTCCGAGGAAGCACCGGGGAAGCTCCCAGGCTGGCCCCATGTGACCCGGGGAGAGTAGTCAGATTTCCCTCTGACTCTGTGGGACCATGAGATGCCATGGTTTGCTGAGCTGTTAGGCGGCGGCGGAGAGGAAGCAAAAATACGTCCGTTCACTACGGCGGCTAGACTCAGAGCAGATTAGGTTGTGAATAAGTGTTCCTTTTCTTTCAACGGCTCCAGTCCTCTCACCTGAGACCTGCTGTTGTGTTTTCACGTATTTTCATCAGGTTTGTTTTTCCCTTGATAGGATTAGGATTAAAGTCTGCATAAATATGTAGACTTTAGATAGGTAGGTTTGGTGATGGTTTCTTTTTTTAATGTTTTCTTGCAAATATATTCCCGTAAGTTACTGCATTCTTTATTTAGAAACTGATACAGGAAACTGAATTATTATTATTATTACTAATATTATTATCAATATCATGATTATTATTATCATTATCATTATTATTATCTTTATTATCATTATTATTATCTTTATTATCATAATTGTTACTATTATCATCATCATCATTATTGTTACTATTATCATCATCATCATTATTGTTACTATTCTCATTATTATTAATATTATTGACATCATCATTATCATTATCATTATTATTATTAGCATTATCATTGTTGTTAGTATTAGTATCATTATGATCATTATTAGTATTATAATAATTATTATTATCACTATAATGATAATAATAATGATAATCATTATTATTATAATGATCATTATCCTCATTATTATTATAATGATCATTATCCTCATTATTATGATAAATATTATCACTATTATCATTATTATTGGCATTATCATTATTATTATTATTATCATTATTATTATTATTATTATTATTATTATTATTATTATTACTACTACTATTATTATTGTTATTATTATCATTATCATTGTCATTACTATTATTGCTGTTATTATTTTTGTTATAATATTTATTATCATTACTGCTATTGGTAGTTTCATCAATATTATTATTTTCATCATCATTATTACTATTATTATTATGGTTGTTATTATTATTACTATTGTTGTTGTTGTTATTATTATTGCTGTTGTCATTGTTGTTGCTATTATTATTAACATCATCATCATCATTATTATAATTATTATTATCATCATTATTATTATTCATTATTGTCATCGCTGTTGTTGAGAGAGAGAGAGAGAGAGAGAGAGAGAGAGAGAGAGAGAGAGAGAGAGAGAGAGAGAGAGAGAGAGAGAGAACGAAAGGGAGAGAGTAAAATGATGTAAAGAATAAAATTCTGCCTTACTGTCTTGTGTTACGAAAAAGTGTCTTTGGTACACTAACTCATGGATGCTTTATAATACAACCACAAGGTAACGCATTTCTATCCAAGAGAGAAATACCTAACTACGACTTTTGGCAAACCGGTGGGAAGACTTGGATGAACTTGAACCTCTGCACCGACGGAGAGGTGCAAGAACTTTGTCAGTCTCCCACGAGGCAACTTACAGAAGGTGCATCCCTGAGCTCCAACGGCCGCCACTCAAGCCAAAGTTGTGCCACCCGCGTGCAGCCGAGAGGGTTCCTTGCAGAGACATATTGGTACCTTGATTCACACAACGCCGCCTTAATATACCGGGGCATAGGTGGGCATGCGCTACGACAATATTAGAGTTTTAATGTATATTCTAAAGGTCGTGGCATGAAAACATGTAAACAAAATGTAAGGCAGTAACCTCAAGCTAGTGCCTTGCCTAGTCATAATACAGAGACTTGTAGAGATGTGGAAGTTTTGGAAGCCAAACTAATAACTAAGAGAACATAGTTGAGGAGGGGATTAAAGAAGCAGAGGGAAATGGGGAAGCACAAGCGCTAAAAGGGAGGCAACTGACTTAAAGCTTTGGGAGTGTTTTAAAGGGGATGAAAGTCTCAAAACAGTGCAGTGAAGAGTGTGATATGGCTGAGGGCTAGGGTATGACTCATCATACAGCAGAATTGTTATTTAGCAAATAAGAGATGTTGCAAATTGGCAGGAAAAACTAGACTGGGATTCGACACAAATATGAATATGAATCGCTCAAGGAAATACACACACGCACAAGCGCACATACACAGTAAGAGATAGATGAACAAGCAGATAGCTGGATTGAGAGAGAGAGAGAGTGAATGAGTTACATTATAGATAATTAATTCTCTATCTTATTAACACATTTGTTATATATATAACTCACACACACACACACACACACATATATATATATATATATATATATATACACCGTCGTATATCATTTATAATATATATATATATATATATAAATATATATATATATATATTATTATATATAACTTATATAACGTACACACACACAAACACATACACCCACATACCCCCCCCCCCACACACACACAAATGTATATATAAATATATGCATAAAGATATATGAATATGAATATATATGCATATTTACACACACGCACACGCACGCACACTCACACACACACACACGCACACACATATATATATATTTATATATATATAAGATACTGCCGCGACTCCGAACTTCATGGTCCCAAGTTCAACTTCCCCTTCGCGGCAGTCGTGAAAAATGCCTGCGCTCTGGCTGCTTGCTCGAGCCCGATCTCACGGCCAGAAAACGACAACGCCTTAGGGGAAATCGCCGCCGTGGCACAGGTGTCAGCGTGCCGACACCAGGCAAGGGTGAGACTGCCAAATAACCACTCATATAATGAATTGAGAGAGGCCGATTTCCTACTGTGGATTAAATGGCTGTTGGAAAAAAAATGTGTATATACATATATATATATTTTAACTTATACATACACATTCATTAATACGTACATACAAACACACACACACACACACACACACACACACACACACGCACTCACAAACGCACAAACACACACACATGTATAAATATGCATGTATGTATATATATATATATATATATATATATATATATATGTCTGTCTATATCTGTCAACAATACGTAGCAAGACCGGATGGCGCACTTCACACCTCCGTCCAAGCAGCTGCCCTTCTCCTTGGGCAGGATGCAGGTGCTGCCTGGCTTTCTCTTTTCGCACAGGAATAAACATCCGCCCTCGAAGGGAACCACTACATAAAAGGGCACGTGCGTAAGACGAAGGGAGAGACAAGGCTGACAGGCCAAGCCACACAGGGTCCAGCTCCAGCAGCACGTCCTCCACCCGGGGACACTGGGGTCTCCTGGGGGGGTCTCATATCTATCTTCAGAAATAAACCAGCATCATTGACCGCCCAAGACCATTTCTCTTATACTTACATCTGGTGGCTTTCGGTGGTCACTTGTTACATCTACTGGCTTGCGGTGGTCTCGTACGCTTAAATCTGATGGCAGCGGTGATCAAGAGCCTCACAACGCCGACGGTAATTCACCTACCACCACGCTCCTCGCCGACGCCTGTTGCCGATCCACGCTATCTGCCCACATGCTACTCCTGTCGAAGTGCCTCCTCGCCTCTTTTAACGCCCAGCCATCGCTACCAAGTCTTCTTCGATCGCGCCTACCAATACCATGTCTACCCTTCTACTTCGTGCTGACCTCTCACGTCTGTGCTACCCTCCTGACGATATGTTCCCGCACTCAACGCCACTACACTCGCCAATCCGGCTCACCTACCTCGCCAAGTCTTCACGAACCCTCGTCAGCAGAACCATGGAGCCGCCATTCTGCTCAACACCACCAATACTTCCTAGCTACGATTAAAAGTAAGTGTACCTATTAGTACCAGATTAACTACTGCCCTCCCTATACCCACCCACACCTTACATATGAGTTGCTTCCTTTCAAATTCAAGTACACGCCACTCAAAAACACAAATTACTAACTATATACTACATAACTTCTCGCTGTCAACCATTGTTTTTTTCAGCACAGCAAACGAAGTCACACACTGAGATCAAACCTAAGTGACACTGACCACACCTCACACCTCATTCCCCTTCCCCAACCATATTTTAATTGCTATGGTATTTTTCTGCTATTGCTGTTTTATCTAATGTTTATAATTGTTGTCCTCACATTGTAGTTAATTATATTCTATTTTCTCCCTGAACAAATAACTATGTATTGATATATTCGGTTTTCCCCCGTTATGTTATTCATATTTACCGCTACAATTTTCGTTGTAATATTATTGTTTTCACCTGCATACTGTACCTTACTAGTTAGTGCTTCGTTACTACTTACTCTATGGATGTATGTATATCGTTCTGTTCTTCACAACTCCTGTATTCCCTTATACTTCTCATGCTAATTGTTCACTTTTTCACACATAGCTTTAAGATACATGTCGATTACCTGCCTTAGGCCCAAAACCCACCTACCTGCCCACTCTACTCAAAATTCGCTCTAGGATTATGAATTTTACTAAGTGCCATCCCTAGAACTTATAACTGAACCCGAATCGCTTTCATGACGTACACTCGAAGTTCGATATCTTATCCTCATGTATGCTAGAATTTATGCTTCTTTAGTTTAAGGAATTGGTGAATATGTAACCTGTATCTGACTGATGGTAGTCTCTTCTGTTGCAAATAATCATATAGCTGGAAATGCACTACAGACACGATACTTCATATAGACTTACATAGTTATTATCACCGTAAGTTAATTTTAAGCCCGGCTCATGACCGTAAACGAATGAATCCTGCGCCCGCCGCACCGATAAATTACTTACGCTCATATGACTGAAGCGCCCGAGACGCGCACTGTTGAATTATCACCGCTAATTATTCTAAGCCCGACTCATGGCCGTAAACGAATGAATCCTGCGCCCGCCGCACAGAGATGTTAGGCTCATACAACTGAAGCGCCCGAGACGCGCACTGTTAGATTATTACCGCAAGTTGATTATATGCCCAGCTCATGGCCGTAAACGAAGGAATCCTGCGCCCGCCGCACACTTACGCTCATACGATTGAAGCGCCGAGACGCGCACTGTTAGAATTAAGTTCAGGCCAAGCTGCCTAAGTGTTCGAAGCCTATATACTTGCCTATTTAGCCCAAAGATATGGATTTTTTTTTATCAATTATGTTTTATCTCTTCAATATGATGGTACTGTACTGAACACGCTAATCCTGACAAATCCAAGTCATTTACACGCACTTACTTGTGACAATTTTTTTATTTATACTCATTTTTCTTGCAACTTAGTAAGGTGATTGACAATCGTATTATTATCCTCCTCCTTAGCCCTTTTACTGGCCTGGGACATTTATATTTCAGCCTCCGAAGACGATTGACCCTTCTCGCTACTGAATGTTGCACCTCAGTGCGTAACCTCCGCCACACCCGCTACCCTGGCACACGACGACCCTAGCGACCATCGGATCACCAGCAACCACCTGTAGATACCGAACAGAACCTGTATCCCTATGCGCTATTGTAGTGTTTCAAGCATTGCAGATGGCTGGAGGACGAGCCTCGCGCGTGGCCGAGCGATGTCAACAATACGTAGCAAGTCCGGATGGCGCACTTCACACCTCCGTCAAAGCAACTGCCCTTCTCCCTGGGCAGGATGCAGGTGCTGCCTGGCTTTCTCTTTTCGCACAGGAATAAACATCCGCCCTCGAAGGGAACCACTACATAAAAGGGCACGTGCGTATGACGAAGGGAGAGACACGGCAGACAGG
>NC_061846.1:12832564-12835064 GCF_019202785.1 Penaeus chinensis | reverse complement strand
TTTCTTACCTCGGATATTTCATGATAATCTAAAAGACTTTCAGGCCGTTGTATGACACTCTTCTCTGATCTCTTTCTCTCTCTTAACCTATACATTCATAATTTTCAGAACTTAATTTAATTTATACAATAACAAAAATAATACATATTGTTTTCTTAATCAAAATATCAATTATACAACCTTAATTTAACGGTATTATTGACATATAACAGTGTACCCTTTAAATAAAGAGCATGTATGGTGGGGTAACAAAAAAAAAAAACAGTACTTTGTAGGGTAGACTATTATACTTTACAATTTCCTAATCTTAATAAAAAATATAATATAGAAATATATAAACTTTATGTAAAACTATTAAAATAAAGTGTCATCTTTCTATAAAATAATTAAGTACTTTTATCTTACATTGCTAAAGACAAAAAACTGAGGTATATATGAGTAATTCATATGCATAAAGACCAAGTGAGGTATATACAGGGTGGTTTCAAGACGAATTTTTGGGTCATTCTGACATCACATCCCTTGTGCTCATTACAATATATATATATATATATATATATATATATATATATATATATATATATATGTGTGTGTGATCACACACACACACACATATGTCTATATATTGAGTGTATTCATTTATATATATATATATATATATGTATATATGCATATATATATATGCTTGTTTATATATATGTATATATATATACATATATACATACATAAATGCATACATACATATATATACATATACATAGATACATATGCATATATATATATGTATATATACATACATACATACATACATATATACATATATATATAATCATACATATATATATATATATATATATATATATATATATATATATATAAAAGGTATGAATGAGAATGAATATCTTCACAATACAAGAGATGTATTTGACCGGTTTCGACTTTGTCTTCGTCAGAAATACATACAATAAGGGAAATACAGAGTATATATATATATCAGACATGAGGTGATGGACTACCTGACGACTGTGACCTCCCACTTGTTGTTCGTATAATTGCAGCTGTGACCTTGGATAGTTTAAATCTACCCAACGCTGCGTTAATGTTTTTTCCGTCGCGATGTAAGCAGCTTCCATGACCTTCCTTTTCTGTATGTACAGTCCTCCATGGACTATTTTTGCTTCCTTCCAATTGGGTAGATGTCCAGCTTCATCTACATGTACCACCATGGCGTTGAAAGTTCTATGGTGACGGATGTCAGCTCGATGTTCGCTGATCCTTGTGCTGAAACCTCGGCCTGTTTCACCATAGTAAGCTGTATCGCAACTGCTGCAGGGTATGCGATATACAGCACTGTTAGGGTTGCTTCTGAGCTGCTTCTTGTCCCGTATCATGTCATGTACTGGCGATTTTCACATTATTGCCAAAGTATCTGCTAATCGTCTGGGAAATGTTACACGACGGTAATACGAGAAAATCATTAGAAGGAGGTGCAGGGTTTGGTTTTGTGAGAATATTCTCCGCCTTCTTTCTGAGGTTTAGAAGGAAGCCTCTGGGGTATTTATGATTCATAAAGGAATTAATTACAAAGGCAACCTCATCCTCAAGAAATTCGGGGCTGCAGATCCTCAGTGCTCTTAGGAAGAAGCCGATTACAACGCCAGATATATATATGTCTACACACATACATATACATACACACATGTGTGTATGTATATGTATATACGTATATTCATATATATATATATATATATATATATATATATATATATATATATATATATATAACTCCGCCATTGCCGGTCCTAAGCCCGGATGAGAAAGGAGGAAGGTTGGCCTTGGGGTGCAGATACCAGGGCATTAAAAAGAAAACACGGTCGAATTTTATGGCTTGCACAACTAACAGAAATCCATGCCGGCTCGGACGTCGCCCGGTCATACAAGGTCCTCGTCCCCAATTGAGGAACCAGGGTTGGGTCGAAAAATTGGCTTCTGGAACCACCCCCAACCCCCTAAGAACTGCCAAAGAAGTTCTCAACATTGGCACCTGGAATGTTCGAACGCTTAACAATCCTGGAGGTCTAGAACTTCTGAAACATGCAATGGAACCTTATAACTGTGACATCCTAGGCCTTGCCGAGACTCACTGGATGAACAAAGGTGAGCTAAACAATGGCGAATTCATCTGGTCAGGCGATGATAAGATCCATAGAAAAAGAGTAGGTTTCATTCTCAGTAAAAAAGCAAGAAGCTACAACCCAATAAGCCCACGCATAACCATGGCCAGATTCAAAGGACAGCCAATCAACATCACCGTGATCCAAGTCTATGCACCAACAGCAGACTGTCCTGACACCGAAATCAACCAATTCTACCAACAGCTTGAAGACACACTACGTTCCTCACCGAAGAAAGACACGCACATCGTCATGGGTGATTGGAATGCAAAGATTGGAAATGACAACACCGGTTTCGAACAAGCAATGGGAAACCATGGGTTTGG
>NC_061846.1:12820064-12825064 GCF_019202785.1 Penaeus chinensis | reverse complement strand
TTATCATTATCATTACTGTTTTTATCATTTTTATTACCCGAATCTTTTATCATGATATTCACTAAATAAATTTAAGTCGAGCTATTGAGACTTCAAATTTAAATAGGTATACAGTATAAATAATATTTATGTTTTGATATATACTGTGTTCTTTCTTTTAGCAACACGGAAGTACCCAGGTGAATAGTATTGCGATATGTTAGAGGTTCAAGTCTCAAATGTTTCGAATACTGGCGTGATGGCTCGTACCCCAAGCTATCTATCTTCCAAGAGTTTTCTAAGTGGTATGTTGGTCTTTGCTGGAGCACAAATATCTGTTACCAGCGGCCATGGGGAATGCTTGATGCAATCTCTTTATTTGGCAATTATTATTTTTGTTATTGTATTACTAATAGAACCTTTGCTTGTACAAACTTATTCATTTTATTGCTTAATGGATATATTCTCAGTTTCGAGTTACGTAGAATCTAGAATAATTAGTGAGTGGCAGCTTGTTTGTGTTCTAATATCAATTTGGTTTTGAAGTCAATTATAATTGTTGTAATACTGTTGTTTGAAGTTAGCAAGAGACAGACAATCTGTGTCTGAAGGCTGACATCTTCATTTAGAAACTTGTCAGCAATAATGTACGATAATGGCGCTGTTGCTATGGAGATGCTATGTCTCTTGACTTAGCAAGGTAAGTGATATATGACAATCAAATTCTGACTTGAAGTGCTTTCTTTGGATATTTATGTTCATTTAATCCCACATAATACCTGTCTCTGTCTCTCAGAGGCTCATTCAAATGTTTGGTCATATACACTGGTGACTGCAAGGACTGGGGTTGTTTCTCATGTCTGATAATAGGTTGACAGCCTGTATTGTCCTTTCTGAGTAGAGGACAGATGTACTGAGACATGGCTAACTCACTACGTCCCAAAAACTCAGTGCTTTTGGAATTCGCTCCGGTGCATGTATAACTAGACTAGACCAAAGACCAGGTGCCTCTCACATCCTTTTGGGTTAATGTTAACGAGAGTGACGCACAGAAATAGAGGGAAATGGACACTGCCATCTCATAGAGAAAAATAAATAGAGTAAGAAGCAGGGGCCTCATATTTACCGGGAAATGATAATAGCCATAATATTTTCACACAGCCGGAATTCTTAATCTCGTGTTTTCTTTAAGTAATCGCGAAGTGCTAATAAAGGAGGTTACAGTTGGGTTTGCCCCCCTGTCTAGTGAATGGATAGAAGGTAGTAAAGGTTAGGTTTGGATTTTGGGTTTGCATGATACCCTGGTTTTCGGTAACAAATACCTCCTTTTGAAATATACAAAGGAATATATATTACAGGCCCTAAGCATGGTGGAAAATTGTTATTTCTTTACTTTATGAAAACTCATTACAAATATTTCAGTTACATTAACCATTTTTTGTTTCCAGAGTGCATAGATCATATATACATGCTTGGATTCTGAGCTGAGTTGGAGGAAAACTCGACCAACATCTGCACGACAAAAGGTTGGTGTATTCATCTTCCTTCTACTCTATTTTCTATATTTGAAAAACACATATAAACATTTTTCATAACAGAAAATGATAATTATGAAAATTAAGACCTGTTGCTCTTCGTTTGTGTGGAATAGTATCTCGTAAATGCTCAAATCATCATATATAAGAGCCTATATTAATCATTTATATGTAAGATTCGATGATGCACATTCTGATAACTCCAAATATTTTATTCCGATTTTCAGAGACATGCTTCTGGAATAACAATGACAGTTTACAGTACAAACAAAGGGTGGAACAGTTAAAACCAAAATACAAGTTAGAAACCAGTCGGGAAACACACCTGGAAGTATGGCCAGTAGAAGTCATCACATTTTTAGGGACTGAAAGTAAAAACAAGACAAGAGTGACTGTGTGTTTATAAGAAATCTCCATTAAAAAATATATTTTAATGTTCAAAAGGGGGATAGTATTGGTGTAAAAGATAGGTTACATGTCAAAATAGTGAAAAAAACCATTCTTAAAGTGAAAAAGTGAATCATATTTAAACCAAGCAAGACAAAAGCATGCCAGATGTATGATGCTTAACATATCAAAGACAGTTGTTTTATTTTAGATGTACAGAAAACTTTTTTATTCTTCATTTTACTCCCTATCAATTAATAGGAATATCATATTAAATACCACGTAACCTTATTCAATATGTCTTATGATGTCACCATGACATACAAACATCATGACCCCCTATTTTGACTTAAAAGCAAAATTGCAGTCTTTAAATGTCAATCATGTCAATTATTTATTACCGGGTAATAATCTGAATGACAATATTGTGACAGTGATACCACCCACTTTATACATCAGCGCCATCAAAGTCGTCATTTGTCAGGTCAAACGCGGAGACATCATTTGATTTGCAACGGATCTCACATGATTCAACTTAACACTGTCCACAGACAGAAGTGCAGGCTAATCTGTATCCTCTGCATAAGTAATATACAACCTTCATCAAAGTGCCTCGAGCTGGAGGCATGTAGGCTGGAATTTGTTATTTACTCTTCCAATCCTAGTTTGTTGGATCAAGATTAGTTTCTTTCCCCGTCTATGTCATAGTATCTTAAGGAATGGTACTTAGTAGATGATGCAGTAGGGTGGAGTTGCTCTGGATTGAGAGAAATTGTGGTGGAAAAAACTTTATTTCTTAATACACTATGCCTGAGTAAGGGCAGGCTATCGATCAAAGAGCAAAACATGGCTTTTTGTCCAGTCTGTTCTATTGTTTCACAAGTTTCACTTTGTGAAACAATAAAGATTTTGTCACATTTGATGAACCTAAAAAAAAAAAAAAAAAAAAAAAAAAAAAAAAAAAAAAAAAATATAATATATATATATATATATGTTTCTTCCTAACAGCAAATACTCTGGAGGTTGTGTTACATCCTGTGAAATTATGAATGAAAAACAGGTGTGGGCAGTGGGGTTTACCCAGTAGGTGTTCCAGTTCGTTAATGTTATTAATTTATTATCAGAACGAAAGAATAAACTCTTGTTTGCATGAAATACAGAACGAGAAATAACAGATCCAATAAGAGTTGTAGATCTGTACCGAGAAGCTGTGATGGCAGCATGCACAATTTCTGTGTCTCCATCCCTCACAGTGCATAGTTTGATGTAAATCAAACTATGCACGTTGAAACACCGGAAACTCCTCTTTTTACCCACTAAAAACTGTCTGAGGGTTAATGCTCAACAGTGAAAAATGTTTCTGCTGGTCCATCAGAAACGTACTGTCCTTTGCAGATGGTACCCCCTTGTACCCATCAAAGACCACCATAGCTGTGCCGCAGTTCCTCAGGGTTAAGTTGACTTATGAATCAGAGATAGTGACATATGTACTACCCTTGGTCCAGGGAATGCGTTGAAAGAGGGAACCATCATCTGAAATGTAATTCTCATTCTCTGGAATCTTATTTGTAACAGCCACATATTTGTTACGTACCAATCCCATATTTTGCAAGATAATAATGAACAAGCTGCACCTCATATACCATGTAAAACATAAGACATAATTAATCCACTTTTTAGTAATTTACATGTATTCCTTTCACGTTTCTACCTACCTGGTGTTTCTATGACATATGTGGAAAAAAAAATCAATACACCCATGTTACATCTTTGCAGTTCAGTGAACTCTAATGAAAATTGAAAAATATGTCTTCTTTTGTACTTACCTTAGTGCAATACTAATTAGAGTTCCTGACACTATGCTGTTATTGAATAGGCTCACTTGGTACTTTGATATCACATTTATATCTGTTGATAATACATTTATAGGGACTAAAGTGAAGGATAAAAAAAATCTGTACATTCAAACTTTGGGGGTCATCTAAATATGCAAATGAACCCCTTTCCTGTTACTTTTTTCTGATTTTCGTAACCCATGCCAGCCTTGGCATGATCTGCCACCTTGTCAACAACTCACTAACCCTGCTTTTCACACATTCCAACAACTGACTACTAACCCAATTCAAAACATTCCTCTATAACCGTTGGCAATCTTTCTGGTCAGGTCTGACCACCAATACATTTCAAACCATAAAATCTTTCATCTCCCCCTACCTCATGCATTCATAAAGCCTGTCACATTCCAACCCACCTCTATACTACACATGCAATATTCTTCTTTCAGTCCCACATGTTCTACTATACTGCTCCCGCTAACTGAAGCCTTTACCCTTGGTTTTCCTTTCTTGTCCTCCCCCAATACCTTGCCTGGGGGGGGGGGGGGCTTGGGAGGTGAGGACTGAGACCCAGTGCTGGGAATCTCCCCTAGCTTGGGCCTTAGCCCTTTACTCCTGCTTTTTCGTTTCCGTCCCTTGTCTAACCCCTTCTACTATCCATTTCCTAAGGTGTGAGAGCCATGCTAACAGGATAAAAGACTGACTTTGTGCCAGTCCTGAACGGCATGAGGGAGCTATGGGCACACGGTATTCCCCAGTTTTAGTTGTCTTGCTCTTACTCCTCAAGGGAACCTGAGGGGTGGACTGTTTCTCAACATTTCCCAGCATACTCTAGACTTACTGTGTCTCCAGGAGACGTTCCTACTCTCCGAATATTCTCAGCTTCATCACCTCTTCTCTCACAATCTTCTTTATCAATCACCCCATCCTCCCTTATTACTATTTTACAGCCTTATTGTCCACCTCTCTGTAATAGTACCTCCCTCAACACTACTCCCTCTTCCAAAAGCCCCCATTCTTCAATCACCCCTATCTCTACAAATATCTTAAATACTCTATTTAGCCCAGCCAAATGGGACTGATTTTTCGCGATCCCCCCTACAGCTCCTTACACTGACAACACTCTTCTCTTCCAGCAATGTCTCCAAAAACAAGTAGGCAAAGTCTCATTCCGTAGCTGATCCGATCACTCCTGTCTTATCACAGTTACATCTGAAAACCAAGCAATAGTATTATCAACTCTAAGCTGATTTCTCTGGCAACC
>NC_061846.1:12797564-12800064 GCF_019202785.1 Penaeus chinensis | reverse complement strand
CCCTCCCCCCCCCTCTCTCTCTCTCTCTCTCTCGTCTCTCTTCTCTCATCACACCTCATCTCTCTCTCTCTCTCCTCTCTCTCTCCCTATCTCCTCCCTCCCTTCTCTCTCTCTCTTTCTCTCTCTTTCTCTCTCTCTTTCTTTCTCTCTCTCTCTCTCTCTCTCTCATCCTACCCTCCCCCCCCCCCCCCTCTCTCTCACTCTCCATCTCTCTCTCTCTCTCTCCCCAAAACTCTCTCTCTCCTCTCTCTCTCACTCTCTCTCTCCCCTCCCCCCTTTCCCTCTCCTCTCTCTCTCTTACTCTTTCCCTCTCTCTCTCTCTCACTCTTCACCCCCCCCTCCTCTTCTCTCTCTCCTCCTCCTCTCTACTCTCTCCGCTCATTTACCTCCCCCTACCCCCCCCCACACTCTCTTTCTCTCTCTCTCAAACATCTCTCCTCTCTCTCTCTCTTCTCTCTCTCTCTTCCAATCACTCTCTCTCTCTCTCTCCTCCCCCTCCTTCCCCCCTATCTCTCTCTCTCTCTCTCTCTCTCATCTCTCTCCGCTGTTCTCACGCTCTCTCTCCTCTTCTCTCTCTCTCCTCTCTCCCCTCTCCCTTTCCACCGTCTCCACTCTCTTCTCTCTCCTCTCTCTCTCTCTCTCTCCTCTCTCTCTCTCTCCACTTCTCTTTACTCTCTCTCATCTCTCGCTCGCCACTACCCCCCCTTCTCTCTCTCTTTCACTCTGTCCTCTCTCTCTCTCTCTCCTCTCTCTCTCTCCCCCACTCTCTCTCAACTCTCTCATCTCTCTCTCTCTCTCTCTCCCCCTCTCTCTTCTCACTCTCTCTCTCTCACTTTCACCTCTCTTTCTCTCCCCCCCCCTCTCACTCTCATCTCTCTCGCACTCTCCTATCAATCTCTCTCTCCCCCCCCTCTCTCTCCCTCTCTCCGTTCCTCACGCCTCTCTCTCTCTCTCTCTCTCGCACTCTCTCTCTCTCTCTCTCTCCCCCCTCTCCTCCTCACTCCCTCTCTCTCTATCTCTCTAAATAATATTAATATACAACTCTCTCTCCAACTCTCTCTCTCTCTCTCACTCTCTCTCTCTCTCCCCTACCCTCCCCCTCCCCCCCAACTCTCTCTCTCACTCTCTCTCATCTCTCACACTCTCTCTCTCTCTCTCTCTCTCTCTCTCCCTTCCCTCCCTCCCCTCAATCTCTTTCTCTCACTCACTCTCCTCTCTCTGGTCTCTCTCTCTCTCCTTTTCACTCACTCTCTCCTATCCCCCCTCTCCCTTCTCTCTCTTCCAACCCCCCCCCCCACTCTCTCTCTCACCTCGGCTTCACTCTCTCTCACTCTCTCTCTCTCTCTCACTCTCTCACTCTCACTCTCTCTCCTTTTTCTCTTTCACCCTATCCCCTTTCCCTTCACTCTCTTTCCTAACCCTCCCCCCTATCTCTCTCTCTCTCGCTTTAATCCTCTCTCTCTCTCTCATTCTCTCGTCTCTCTCTCGTCCTCCCTCACTCTCTCTCCTCTCACTCTCACTCTCTACTCCTCTCTCTCCTCAATTTCTCTCATTTCACCCCTACCCTATCCACTCACCCATTCTCTCTACCTCCCCCCCCACCTCTCCCAGACTCTCTCAAACTCTCTTTTTCTCACTCTCTCTCTCTCACTCTCATCTCCTCACTCTCTCACTCTCATCTCCTCTCTCCTCTCTCACCTCTCCTCTTCCTCCCTCCTCCCACCCTCCCTCCCCTCTCCCCCTCTTCCTTCTTCTCTCATCTCTCTCTCTCTCTCTCCTCCATCTCTTATCTACCCACACTCTGATTCACACGCTCAACTCTCTCATTATATAAATAAAAAAAATTTAAATACAAGAAAGAAAATAAACAACAAAATCTTTATATATAAAATATCATTTCAATAGACACTCTCTCACTAACATTCCTTCGTCCCCCCAATCTCCCACTCTCATCTCACTCACTCTCTCTCTCACT
Organism: Penaeus chinensis; assembly: GCF_019202785.1. NCBI lineage: Eukaryota > Metazoa > Arthropoda > Malacostraca > Decapoda > Penaeidae > Penaeus > Penaeus chinensis. The sequence continues at coordinate 12,798,089 of NC_061846.1, read as the reverse complement.
CATACTCTCTCACTCCTCTCACTGCTCACTCTCTGCACACACACACAACACCTCACACCTCACCCCACTCACTCTCTCACTCTCCTCACTCTCACTCACACTCTCACAACTACCACACCTCTCCACTCTCTTTCTCTCTCACCTCTCTCACTCTCTAAAAATACAAAAATATAAAAATTGTTGTAAATTTATATACATATATTCCTATCTCGTCTCACACTCTCTCTCTCACTCTTTCTCCTCTTACTCTCTCTCTCTCTCACACTCCTCTCTATCTCAAACTCTCTACACTCTCCTCTCTCCCTCTCTCTCAATATAAATATAAAATATATATATATATAACCCATATTCAAATATACATACATACAAAAATATAAATTTTATAAATAATACAATTATTTTATATATACAGACATAAATAAAAAAAAAAAAATATAAATAAAAAAATTTCAGTATACCTATATACACAACATCATTCATTCCACTCACTCTCTCTCTCACCCCCTCTCTCATCTCACACCCACT
>NC_061846.1:12730064-12732564 GCF_019202785.1 Penaeus chinensis | reverse complement strand
AAAATGATAATAATAAAAACAACGATAATGAGAATAATAAAAATAATGAAAATGATAATGATAAAATGATAGTCATAATTATTATGATAATAAAACCGATAACAATAGTAGTAATAATAACAATGATTATAACAATAATAATGATAATAATAATAATAATAATAATAATGATACTGAGAATAATAATAATGATAATTATTATTATTATAATGACAATGCTACTAATAAAGCCAAAAACAGTAATAATTTGTATTATCTTGGTATTCGTATTATTGATATTATTACTATAATGATAATGATAATGGTAATAATAATTAAAAAAAAATAGTAATAACAGTAATAATTATAATAGTAATAATAATATAGATAATGGTAATAATAATGGTAGTGCTTAATATTGTTATTACTAATAATAATTGATAACAATACTAATAATAAAAATAAGAATAAGAATAATCATAATCATAATAATGATATTGATAATGATAATATTATTAGTAAAAAAATAATAATGATAATGATAATAATAATAATGATAATAAAAACAACAATAACAATATTAAAAATAATGATATTAGCAATAATTTCAATAATGATAATGATGACGACGACGACGACGTTGATGAAATAATGATGATGATGATGGTGATGATGATGATGATGATGATGAAGGTAATGATGATGATGATAATAATAAAATTAATGATAATAGTAATAATAATAACAATGATAATAGTAATGAGTATAGTAACATAATGATAATAATGATAATGATAGTAATAATAGTAACAAGAATAATGATAATGATGATAATAGTGATAATAATAATAATAATACTAATACTAATAATAATAATAATAATAATAATAATGATAATGATAATAATGACAAAAATAGTAATTATAATAATAATGATAATAACAATAATAAGAATGATAATAGTAATAATGGTTATGATAATAATAATAATAACAGTAATAATAATAATCGTAATTATAAATATGATAATAATAATGACTAACAACAAAAATTATAATCATGATGATAGTGATAATAGCAATAATAATAATAATAATAGTAATGATAATAATAATAATAATAATAATAATAATGATAATAATAATAATAATAACAACAACAATAATAATAATAATAATAATAATGATAATAATAATAATAATAATAATGATAATAATAATAATAATAACAACAACAACAACAACAATAATTATGATAATGGAAATAGCAATAGTAAAAATAATGATAATAATGATAATAATAATAATAATAATAATAATAATAATGATAATAAAAATAATAATAATAATAATGATAATAATGATAATACTAATAATAATACTAATAATAATACCCATGATAATAATAATGATAATGATGATATTGATAGCAATAAGAAATATGATAATAATAATAATAATAATAATGATAATGATAATGATAATAATAATAATAATAAAAATAATAATAATAATAATAATAATAATAACAATGATAATAATAATGATAATGATGATATTGATAGCAATAAGAAATATGATACTGATAATAAAAATAATGATAATAATGATAATGATAATAATAATAATAATGAGGATAATGATAATGATACCGATGATAATGATAATGATAATAATGACAAAAATAGTAATTATAATTATAATAATAAAAATAATAATAGTAATAATGGTTATGATAATAATAATAATAATAATAATAATAATAATAATAATAATAATAATAATAATAATAATAAAAATAATAATAATATTAAAAATAACAGTAATAATAATAATCGTAATGATAATTTTGATAATAATAATGACTAACAACAAAAAGGATAATGATGATGATAGTGAAAGTGGTAATGATAATAATAATAATGATAATAATAATAATAATAATAATAATAATGATAATAATAATAATAATAATAATGATAATATTAATAGTAACAATATTAATAATAATAATAATAATAATAATAATAATAATAATAATAACAATACTACTACTACTACTACTAATAATAAATAATATTAATAATAACAATAATAATAATAGTACTACTACTTCTACTACTACTAACAACAACAACAACACTAATTATGATAATGGAAATAGCAATAATAAAAATAACAATTATAATAATAATAATGATGATGATGATGATAATAATGATAATAATAATAATAATAATAATAAAAATAACAATAATAAAAATAATGATAATATTGATATTGATAGCAATAAGAATTATGATAATGATAATAATAATAATAATAGTAATTATGATAATAATGATAATGATGATGATGATGATAGTAATAATAATAATGATAATTATAATAATAATAATAATAATATTAATATTAATGATAATAATAATATCAATACTGCTATTACTAACATTAAAAATAATGGTAATAATAAAAATAATAATGATAATAATAATAATAATAATAATAATAATAATAATAAT
>NC_061846.1:12720064-12722564 GCF_019202785.1 Penaeus chinensis | reverse complement strand
CTCTCTCTTTCTCTCGCTCTCTCTCTCTCTATCTCTCTCTCTCTCATTCTCTCTCTTTCTCGTTACAAGACGAACAGTTCGAAGACGGAGAGGGCCCCATCGCCAAACACCAACACCTGCAGCTTGGCCCCACTTGGCTGGGCCCAGCCAAACCACCGCTCAAGCGCTTTTCTCAGTCCTCTTACTTTATGTTGCCTTTCACCGTGTGCTCGTAATAAACAGTTAGATTCTAGCCACTATATGATTGTTTCAACTAGTTTAGTTTGAGCCTCTCTATAACTAATAGAGGGTTTGAGAGTTGATGACAACCTGGTAGTTTGAGACCTTTTGGCTCGCAAAACATACACACTTTCCAAGATTCGCTAACCTGTAACCTTTGTGTATCTATAAGATCAAATTAAAGCGTTTTACTGCTGGTGGCAGCGTAGTAGTTTTCGACTTTTTGGCTCGCAGGGCATACGCACACCTCCGATGCCAATCTGCCTGACCGCTTACAAATACACGCCGAATATATCTGACAAACCACGCGGGGAAGCCGTATAAATCGGCCACTCTCACGTTGGTTTGTACTGGGAAAAATAATAATTCCGGTGTATTTTTTTTTTTTTTTTCCTTTCGCTGTGATTATTTCGGTTATCTTTTGTTAACACGAAAATGGCGTCAAGATTAGTATGACGTGTATCTCTAGAAAGAAACCAGTACCTGAGCTCTTTACCCGGAAGGGATGGGTAGGAGACATGGTAGACGAACTTAAATTATTGATCATTCACCGACAATAATGTCAGTCGAAACATGCCTTCCCACCGAGAAAAAGCCCATTCCTTACTCGTTCAGCCACCATACTTATATAGACATGTGTAGACAGTAGGACTTTTACCTTACGGAATTTCATTCCCACCGTGTTTTTTTTTTTTTTTTTTTTTTTTTTTTTTTTTATATCAAGAGGGCAGTTCTCAACGTATGATTTTGCGGGAACGGTTTTTTCCCTACTATGAATTTGTGCGGGCGGGCGTTTCCCTTCTGGTGTCTTGGCACGGGCGGATATTTCCCTGTTGGAGCTTCGATGCGCATTTGCGGGGCGGGAAATGTTATGCTACTGGACATTTCTCTTTTGTATAGTACATATGCCCCTCCTGGTATTACAGCTTAAAACAGTAGTAGCCTCTTATCAAACTACAGGCCCTTGCCACTGGAAGGGAAATGTTTATTATTCACAACCAGTGTTTTGCACCGGAACTGATGTCAATTGATGTTTCATCTCGTCCATCCATAACTGACTCCACTGTATCCAGACGCCCTAATCTAATCTCTTACCATGCAGAGCTGTAAGGAGAAGTGGATCCTCCGTATCTGATCCCACAACATCTGTGTAGCCTATATTGACCTTATTTTTGACATTAAATTTCCTACATCAGACCTTGTTCCTTGGCTTGTATGATACATGTATAGAAAATAAATAATTGCCGAATTATCTTCATATCCACGATGGAGCTTATCACCACCAGCAGAGGAGGCCACAAATTTCCCTGTGAAAGATACGTCTACATGTTGGGCACTGTATTCAGTTCACCAATAGATCTTCTTGTGAGTAGTGCGAAATGATAAACAGAAACAAAACATTAGATATGCTCAAACAAGTTCATAACCTTCAGCAGCAAACTGTGTGTAGGAAAATGCCTGCCTACATGAAAGCGCCAATAGGGAAATGCCCGCCTGCATAAAACCGGAAGCAGGGAAATGCCCACAAGCATAAAATTCAAGCGGGGAACGTCCGCCAGAACAAAACCACGCGTAGGGGGAAGAGCCCGCCCGTCAAAAGGAATGGTAGGAGAAAAGTGCGATTGGGTAAATGTCCGACTTCCAGTCTCTCTCTCCCTCTCTGCCTCTTCAAATATTGTGTTCTGGCCGGTGTAGGGCACTAATGCTGACAGGTGCTAATTACTTGGCTACTTGAGGTGGGCAACCGCGGCTCATTAGCTGAATAAGGGTCCATAACATTGCTAGGGAGAGAGGAAACGTTGCATATCAGTATGATCTTTCAGCTCCGATATCTACTTTATATGGATTATCATTGCAACAGTTATTATATAATTATATGTTTGGAATCGTGTAAGCCTAAACTAAGCGCTTGATTTTCCTCGGGATTGGGTGGGCTACTTGTGTGAGGAGCCCTGGGCGTTGTTATTCTCTCTCTCTCTCTCTCTCTCTCTCTCTCTCTCTCTCTCTCTCTCTCTCTCTCTCTCTCTCTCTCTCTCTCTCTCTCTCTCTCACTTTCTCCCCTCTGTCATTACGTCCCTCTCTATCTCCCTCCCCACCTCTCTCTCCCTCGTTCTCTCTCTTTCTGCTCTCTGTCTCTCTCCAATCCTGACTTTCTCTCTCTGTGTTTCTGCCCCCTCTTCGTTATGTCTCCCACGTTTCACCTCTTGTTTTTTTTATTCTCTCTCTCTCTCTCTCTCTCTCTCTCTCTCTCTCTCTCTCTCTCTCTCTCTCTCTCTCTCTC
>NC_061846.1:12710064-12712564 GCF_019202785.1 Penaeus chinensis | reverse complement strand
GCATGGGCGGGATGGGCGGGATGGGCAGCAAGGGCGGGATAGGCGGGATGGGCAGCATGGGCGGGATGAGCGGGATGGGCAGCATGGGCGGAATTGGCAGCATGGGTGGGATGGGCGGGATGGGTAGCATGGGCGGGATGGGCGTGATGGGCAACATGGGCGGGATGGGCGGGATGGGCAGCATGGGCGGGATGGGCGGGATGGGCAGCATGGGCGGGATGGGCAACATGGGCGGGATGGGCGGGATGGGCAGCATGGGCGGGATGGGCAGCATGGGCGGGATGGGCAGCATGGGCGGGATGGGCAGCATGGGCGGGATGGGCAGCATGGGCGGGATGGGCAGCATGGGCGGGATGGGCACGACTCATAGGCGGGATTAGTGACGGTGGTGATTAGGCCGGAGGTTATGGCCACGACTGTTATATCATTATAGGGAGTTCGGGAGATTGGTGAAGTGGTTCAAGGCTTCATGGAGTGTTGGTTGTTTGGTACGCCACTCAGGTACCAAATATATTAATTTATAATATATATATATATATATATATATATATATTATATATATACTAATAAATTTTATATATATTATATATATATATATATATATATATATATATATATAATATTATATATTATATTATATACGCACACACACAACACACAAAATATATTTATATATATATATATATTATATATATATATATATTTTATTTATATCTATATTTAATTTCAAATTTACTATATATATATATATATATAATATTTTTTTATATATATATTATATATAAAATTTTAACACACACACCCACACAAAAACACCACCACACAAAACACACAAAATATATTTATATATATTATATAATTATTTTTTTATATATTTATGAAAATTCAAAACATACTTTAAAACACACCACCCCCCAAATATATATTTATATATATTTTATTTAATTATTTTTAAACACACAAAAAAAGTGGGTGTCTATGTGTGCTATATATGTATACCCACTCAACTCACAACACAACACTTAAACACTTATACATATTGGTTTATATTAAAAAAAAATATGATATATATCAAGTTAATATATTATATATATGTTATATTTAATATATATTTATATAGTATAATATATACAAAAACACCACCCACACACCCTCACTCTCACAACACACACACACACACACACACACAAAACAACATATTTATATATATTTATATATATATAGATATATATATATATATATATATATATATGTTTTTGTATATTTATATGTATGTATAGTCACACACACACACACAACACACACACACACACTCATAAACGCACACGAACACACAAACACACACTTATACATATTGTATTATTTAAATTATAATATATATTTATATATATTATATATATAGATATTATATATATATATATATTAATTATTATATCAAATTTATATATTTATATATATATATTTTATATATTTATATATGTATATTTATATTTATATATATTATACTTTACACAACACCTAAACACACACACACACACACACACACCACAACATATTATATTTATTTATCTATATATAGTATATATATTATATTATTTATATATATAATATATAGATAGTTAGGTAGATAGGTGATTTGTGAGGGGGGTGTGGGGGGGGTGAGGGGGTGGTTGTGTGTGGGGGAATGTGGGTGGGGGGGGGGGGGGGGGGGGGGTGATTGAGTGTGTGATAAAGATTGTGTGATTGTGGTTTCTAGTGGGGTATGTGTGTTGGTTCTTATATATACTACTATATCAACTCTCATATATCTCATATCTACTATGTGGTGTGTGTGTGTGTGGTGTGAGTGGTCAGTGTCGTGTGTGTAGTCTATATATATCTCACAGGGGTGGTTTGTGTTTGATATTATTTATTTTTTTATTTGTTTATATATATTTTAATCAAACTTCAAAATTGTTTTAGTTATTTATTAGGAGATATTTTTATATAGTTTTTTATATGTTATTGTTTTTGTATATTGATTGTGTGTCTTTTAACTATCACACACATCAAACTCACTAACTCAAACACATCTCTCACACTCTCTAAACACACAAATTGATATTGTATTTTATTTATTTATTGTGTTATGTTTATAGATATACATAGAGTTAGATTGTTTGTGAGGAGTGATGTGGGTGTGTGTGTGTGGTGTGTGTATGTGGGTGTGTTTTCATGTGTGTGTGTGTGTGGTGTGTGTGTGTGTGTGTTTAAATTGATTTTTATTAATTTATTTAGATTTTTAAACATATTTATTCATATTTATTTAAACACACACACACACACACCTCCACACACACAACACAAAACTTTTAATGAGAGTAGTTTTTATTGTTGTTAGTTAGAGATTGACTATTGAGTTTTACATACCACACACTCTCACAGTTGATTTTGTTGTTATATGTTTTTAGAGTCTAGTTTTTTATATTTTTCTTTTTTTTTTATATATATACTCTCACCA
>NC_061846.1:12692564-12695064 GCF_019202785.1 Penaeus chinensis | reverse complement strand
CACACACACACACACACACACACACACACACACATATATATATATATATATATATATATATATATATATATATATAAACATATATATATATATATATATATATATATATATATATATATATATACGTATGCATATACACACACATGTGTATATATATACATATTTACACATATATATTATTTATGCATATATATACATGTATATATTACATATGTATGTAATATATATATATATATATATATATATATATATATATACATATATATATATATATATATATATATATATATATATATATATATATGTATATATATATATATATGCACACACATATTTATACATATATATATATATATATATATATATATATATATATATATATATATATATATATACACATATATAAACAAGTACACACACAGACACACGCACACACACACTCACACACACACACACACACACACACATATATATATATATACATATATATATATATATATATGCATCTACATATACATACATACACACTTGTCACCCTTGCCCTTCCTAATCAACCGCGGTTCTGCACGCTAACACTTGTGCCACGGCGGTAACTTCTGCTACGACACCTACGTTTACAAGGGCTCGAGCCAGCAGTCAGAGCGCAGGCATTTTGTGCTCTAACCACTGGTCATCGCGGCAGTCATATATATACACATAGATATGTTTATATATATATATATATATATATATATATATATATATGAGATATCTAACAGACATACATATTCAGGACCACGAGGGTCGGAGTCCAGTGCTCTAACCACTGGTCATCGCGGCAGTCATATATATACACATAGATATGTTTATATATATGTATATATATATATATATATATATGAGATATCTAACAGACATACATAAATATATATATATATATATATATATGTTTGTATATAAACCATGAATAAATAAATAATATATATATATATATATGTATATATATATATGTGTGTGCTTGTGTGTATGTATATATGTACTTATGTCTGTATGTATGCGCGCGTGTATGTGTATATGTGTATGTGTGAGTGCGTGTATGTATGTATGTGTATGTATGTATATATGTATATATATACACATTATTGTGTGTGTGTGTGCGCGCGCGCGTGTGTCTGTGTGCGTGTGCGTGTGTGTGTGTCTGTGTGTGTATATGTGTGTGTATGTGTGTGTGTGCGTGTGCGTGTGTAAGTGTATATGTACGTTTATGTTAAGTTATAGTATAAATAGCACTCATAAATAATTTCCACTTTGGGACAAATGGTGCACAACCTTTAATAGCCTTTAACCACAATTTCCCCGGGCCATATTTCTGTGCTTATGTAGATACGTGAGATAAGCCCCATGACCGATAGTTCTCCTACAATATACCGGCAAATTGAATAGCTATCATAATGAGCCCAGTTACTGCAGCTTGAAACACTCAAACGAGAAAAGCTATGTTTAGGTCAGTAACGACCTATAAGACCTTAAAGGAAAAACACTCATATTGCTCAAAAATAAAAACATATTCTTGAGGACACTACAAATTTCTCACTTAAAATTCCAAAAGCAAAATGGAATCTTAGATAAGTCAAATGGAGGAAAGTTTCCCAGGCATTAGGGCTACATATTAATGTGTCAGCTAAAGAGTTCATTTCGTTTTAACTAGATAACATTTAAGGAAGACAAAAGATACATTAAAAGAAAACGTACATTATCTCGTGCTTCATACCAGCGAAAATAAACGCAAAAATCTAAACAGTCCACCTTTTCTGCAATTAAAAAGGACTGAACTTCCTAAAATAAGAAAGATAATGTCAATAAATACTAATAAATGCTCTAAATACGAACCACGTACTATTATGAATCGTAAATTTTGAGAGCAAATCGAATGAACGGAGTGTTTTCTGTCACTTTCGTCTCGTTTCGAACGAATTCGACGTTCTTCCTTGTCCAAACCGAGGCACAAGCTGCATTTTTGCCTTGTTTCGAACAAATTCGATTTTTTTCCCGTCCAAAGCGAAGCACAAGCTGCATATTTGTAGATGATGACGTGATTTTGTAACATGGCCTCAAGCAGGCTTGATCTATTTTACAACAAGAATGCAGTACACAGCTCTAATATAATCCCCGTTACCTGGGGGAGCAAGTCGAGCATCGAGGAAACTACTGGCTAAAAGTTAAAGATCGAGACAAGTCAATCAGTATTTTATTTGTGATGATGCACATTTAAAATATTTAGGGGTTTTGATCCCTAAGATCTACTCGCTTCGCCTCACCAACAAAATTTCCTAGTATGTTCTGTCGCGTACTTACCCAATATTTAAGGGGCTTCGCTACTAAGGTCCCCTGCGAAGGAGTTTGTCGGCCTCCCACCTCCCGCCTGATCTAAAATAATTTTTCTGGCAGAATAAAACCCAGGCCAATACATAACCTTGTTCGCTCTTGGATCATATCTCAACTTTTGCTATTTTTCCAGAAG
>NC_061846.1:12657564-12660064 GCF_019202785.1 Penaeus chinensis | reverse complement strand
TATATATTTTATTTTTTATATATATATATATAAATAAAAAAAAACACAACAACACACACACACAACACACACACACACACACAACACACACACACACACAAATTATAATTATTATTATATATATATTATATAATTATATACATTTTAATATTTTTACATATATTTTACACACACATTATATTTATATAATAATTTAATATATTATGTATGTATGTATGTATGTATGTATGTGGTGTGTGTGTGTGTATGTCTGTAAAGAGAGACAGAGACAGAGACAGAGGGACAGAGAGAGAGAAAGAGATAGAGAAAGAGAGCGAAAGGTGAGAGCATGAGAGAGAGTAAAGGGGGGGTTGAGGAGTGCAGACAAAGGGCGCTCGAGAAACGCAGCAGGAGGTTCACGTATTAACGCCTGAGGGGGATAAATATATCAGAAATAAAAAGTATATTAGTTCTTACAAATCAATTATACTTTGTTAGATTAGCTCATTGATGCTACAAGCGATTTGCTGCAGATGCTTGACAATGCACAACAGTTCGACGTCAATTAAGCGATGTATACACTAATGAATTCTAAATCAAATCGCCCTCTCGAAAAAAGGGAAAGAAAGATATTAAAAAAAGACCTGTGGAGTGTGGAGAATTTACGAAATATTTGTCAGGCTTTAAAATGTAGATTTCCCTCCATGTCGTGATTTAGGTAATAAGTGTACACGTAATTAGCATGGCTAATGAGGTTGCAGATCATGGCGCTGATGTGCCTGTTGGTCTGAACACTCAGCTGCTGGCGTCTCGGGCGCGCGATCTCGCATGTCGTCGGCCTCGCCACCCAGCAGCGGCGGAGTCTCATGTTAATGGAGGTTCAGTGGTCGCACAGGCTTGGAGTAGAGGGGCGGCAGGTAGAGCGAGTGACTGCGGGTTGTGTGTGGTGTGTTTAAGTGTGTGTGTTTGTGGTTGATAGTGGGTTAGCAGTGTGTGTCAGTTTATGGTGTGTGTGTGTGTGTGTGGGAAGTGAGAGTGAGTGTGTGTGTGACAATATGTGTGTGATATGATGTTGTTTGGGAGTTGGTGCTGGTGTAGTGTATGTGAGATTGTTTGTGTGAGAGTGTGTCTGAGAGTGAGTCGTGTGAGTGGTTTTAGTGTGTGTGAGTGTGTGTGTGTTTGTGTGGGAGTGTGTGTGTGTTTGTTTGAGTTGTGGTGAGAGTGAGAGAGAGGGAGGGAGGGAGGAGAGTGTGTGTGAAGAGAGAGAAGAGTGAGTGGCATAGGTCGATGAGTGAGGTAGAGTGTGTTGTGTGTGTCTAGTCGTGTGAGTGTGGTGTGTGTGTGGTTGTGTGTGGTGTGTGGGTGTGTGTTCTCTCTGGTCATGTATCTTTCCACTATATATATATCTATCATATATATATCATATATCTATCTCTCTATATATATATCGCTCTCTCTGATTGGTTTGTGTTTGTGTGAGTGTGTGTTTTTGTGTGTAGTGTGTTCTATCTATCTTCTGTGGATCGACTAACATTCTCTGTCACTCTCTATCTCTATCTATATACTGTGTGTGTGGGTGTGTGTGTGTTGAGTGTGGGTGTGTCTATCTCTCTCTGTGATCGCATACCTCTCTCTCACTCTACTCTATCTTCTCACTGATTAATCAATACCTTTTTCCACTGTCCCATACACTTCAGGCAGCCAAAGTAAAAAAGGAACATTGAGTTAAAAACCGAGTAAAAAAACAAGACATCACAAACGACAACAAGAGGAAATAAAAAACAAAAACACACTACGAGCGAGAGCGCGTGGTATGTGTGTGTGTGTGTGGTGTGTGTGTTTGTGCATGTGTGTGTGTTTTGTGATTTCACTCCCTGCTTGTGTTATTGAAAACAATTTCCCTCGGCTTCCTTTTTACTTCCGTATCTTTCCCTGTTACTTCTCTCCGATTCTTTCCTCTTGCTCGCTCTATACTCATTACACAGAATAAATTATAAAAAAAAAAAAAAAAAAAAAACATTTCTAACAGCAATGAGAAGCCCGCTTGCCTCGCAGTAATTGAAAGGCATGGGCCAAGGTTGATATTGTACCCAATAATAAACAATACTCGGTAGTTTTAATGCATACACGTAGGAAATTAATGTTAAGCAAATAACATATCCCCCACTATAATACAATTAGACTAAAACACGGGAAAGCCAAAGTGACAAAGAGAAGATGCCCTCGCTTGAGCCACTGCACAAGGACGAGGGAGCGACAAGGCAGGTAACTCAATTCAGGATCGTTGCCAACGTAAATCGAATCCTCGACGTCTCTCTGGCCACCGCTGCCTTGGATGCTGATAAGTGTCACATTAATTTTGCATAATCAGGCGGAAGGTCTTTTGGAACGTCTAACTGTCTCCCCTCATTGGAATTGCTGATTCAAACGCCATTCTAGTCATATCTTTAAAGGCAGGGAGGTCAGATTTAAAATAACTAAAAGGTCAGTACGGTATATGTAAAGCGTATTTTCTTTCACA
>NC_061846.1:12650064-12652564 GCF_019202785.1 Penaeus chinensis | reverse complement strand
AGGAGGAGGAGTACGAGGAGGAGCACGAGGAGGAGGAGGAGGAGGAGGAGGAGGAAGAGAAGGAGTACGAGGAGGAGGAGGAGGGAGAGGAGGAGGAAGAGGATGAGGAGGAGGAGGAGGAAGAGGAGGAGGAGTACGAGGAGGAGCACGAGGAGGAGGAGGAGGAAGAGGGGGGGAGAGGAAGAGGAGGAATAGGAGGAGGAGGAAGAGAAGGAGTACGAGGAGGAGGAGGAGGGAGAGGAGGAGGAAGAGGATGAGGAGGAGGAGGAGGAAGAGGAGGAGGAGTACGAGGAGGAGCACGAGGAGGAGGAGGAGGAAGAGGGGGGGAGAGGAAGAGGAGGAATAGGAGGAGGAGGAAGAGAAGGAGTACGAGGAGGAGGAGGAGGGAGAGGAGGAGGAAGAGGATGAGGAGGAGGAGGAGGAAGAGGAGGAGGAGTACGAGGAGGAGCACGAGGAGGAGGAGGAGGAGGAGGAGGAGGAAGAGAAGGAGTACGAGGAGGAGGAGGAGGGAGAGGAGGAGGAAGAGGATGAGGAGGAGGAGGAGGAAGAGGAGGAGGAGTACGAGGAGGAGCACGAGGAGGAGGAGGAGGAAGAGGGGGGGAGAGGAAGAGGAGGAATAGGAGGAGGAGGAAGAGAAGGAGTACGAGGAGGAGGAGGAGGGAGAGGAGGAGGAAGAGGATGAGGAGGAGGAGGAGGAAGAGGAGGAGGAGTACGAGGAGGAGCACGAGGAGGAGGAGGAGGAAGAGGGGGGGAGAGGAAGAGGAGGAATAGGAGGAGGAGGAAGAGAAGGAGTACGAGGAGGAGGAGGAGGGAGAGGAGGAGGAAGAGGATGAGGAGGAGGAGGAGGAAGAGGAGGAGGAGTACGAGGAGGAGCACGAGGAGGAGGAGGAGGAGGAGGAGGAGGAGGAAGAGAAGGAGTACGAGGAGGAGGAGGAGGAGAGGAGGAGGAAGAGGATGAGGAGGAGGAGGTGGAAGAGGAGGAGGAGTACGAGGAGGAGCACGAGGAGGAGGAGGAGGAAGGGGGGGGGGGAGAGGAAGAGGAGGAATAGGAGGAGGGGGAAGGGAAAAGGGGAGAACGAGGAGGAGGGGAGGGAGGGAGGAGAAGAGGATGAGGAGGAGGAGGGGAAGGAGGGGGAGGAGTACGAGGAGGACCCACCGAGGCGGGGGGAGGGGGGAAGAGGGGGGGGAGGAAGAGGGGGAATAGGGGGAGGAGGAAGAGAAGGAGTACAGGGGAGGAGGAGAGGAAAGGGAGGGGAGGAAGAGGAGACGAGGGGGGAGGAAGAGGAGGAGGAGGGGAGGAGGAGAAGGAGTACGAGGAGGAGGAGGGGGGAAGAGGAAAAGGGAAGGGGGGAGGAGGGGGGGGTTTTGGAAAAGGTGGAAGAGGAAGAGTAGGAGGATGATGATAAGGAGGATGATGAGGATGAGGAAGAGGAGAGGAGGGGGAGAGGAGGAGGAAGGAGGAGGAGGAGGAGGAAGAGGTGGTGGTGGTGGTAGTGGAAGGAGGAGGAAGAGAAAAATGAGGAGAAGGAGAAGGAGAAGGACGATGATAATGATAACGATGAGGAGAAGGTAGAAGAAAAATTAAGACCGCAGGGGTGGTAAGGGAAATTGAAGGTAAGAATGAGGGAAGAGGGATAAAGAGAGAAGAGACTGGCATATGACAAATGCGTGAGAAAGGAAGAAAGGGCAAGAAAGAAAAATAAACAAAGGAAGAAAGAGAAGAGACGCCTGCAATAGCCCCCATCACTTTACATATCAACCTGTCCGTGTAGGCAGTGGGCGGGATACATGCTCCGGCTGCTTCGTTTTTAGTTTTTGTGTCACACACGCGAATCACATATTTACGGTACACAATTTGCATGTGCATGTATGTTGGTTTTGTTGTGTGGTTTGTGTAAGAGAGGAGAGGAGAGGAGAGAGGATGAAAAGAGAGGAGATAGGAGAGAGAGAGAGAGAGAGGAAGATTTGGAAAAGTTGAAGAAGGAGGACAAATTGATAGAAGGAGAGGAGAGATGGAGCGGAGCGGAGGATGAGAGAGAGAGAGAGGGAAGAGAGAGAGAGAGAATAGAGAAACTTCATGGAACAGAATCAACTCTGCGTTCAGCTGCCTTTAGCTGTCTTGAACCTCGAATTCCAGCCTAGCTGCCAGTTCTTGCTCTCTCTCTTCTTCTTCTGTCTTCCCCACATACTCTCTCTCTGTCCACTGACGTCCTCTTGCCAAACGCAGATTTGTTCGATTATCTTACAAATGGCAACTCATATAAATGCAATGTAAAGGTGATTAAGAGAAAGTGAGGTAATTAAGATAAATGCATTAAAGCAGATAATGCATAAAACGTCATGGCGACAAATAAACCCAATACCATTCCACATTCCGACAGCGTCTCTTGCCAAGGAGATGACCGGGTTTCCTATCGTGGGCTTCGGATCGACGAGCCAGAGCAACCCCCAGTAAAACAATTGATAATTATAAAAATAACAAACATTAATTATAAAGAAG
>NC_061846.1:12625064-12637564 GCF_019202785.1 Penaeus chinensis | reverse complement strand
AGGAGGATGGAGAGAGAGAGAGAGAGGAGAGGAGGAGAGAGAGAGAGGAGAGACAGGAAAGAGAGAGGGGGGAGAATGAGAGGGAGGGAGAGAGAGGAGAGACGGTGAGAGAAAATTTTGAAAGAGAGGAGAGAGAGAGAGGTGGATGACGTTGGAGAGGGGAGGGAGAGAGAGGGAGGAGAGAGAAAAAAAGTTAGCGAGAGAAGGGGAGAGAAAATGGAGCGAAAAGGGAGAGGGAGAGAGAGATTGATGAGAGTGGGGAGGAGGAGGAGATGATGAGCCATTGAGAGGAGAGGGAGAGAAAAAAGGAGAGAGAGAAAGAGTGGAGAGAAAGGGAAGAGGAGGGAGAGAGAGAAAGAGAAGAGAGAGACGAGAGATGAGTTGAGATAGTGAGGAGAGAGAGAGGAGGGGGGGAAAGAGAGGAGGAGAGGAGAGAGAAGAGAGTGGGGGAAGAGTGAGAGAGACGGAGAGAGAAGGAGACGTTGAAGGAGAGAGAGAAAGAGGGGAGAGGAGAGAGGAAGAGAGGGAGGGAGAGAGAAAGCAGGAACGATGGAGAGAGAGAGGAGATTTGGAGATGATGTTGAGGAGAGAAGAAGAGGAGGAGCAATGAGGAGAGAGGAGAGAAGTTTGAGAGAGAGAGGAGGAGAAGAGAGGATGGAGAGAGAGAGGGAGAGGAGGAGGAGTGAGGAGAGAGAGTAGAGAGGACGTTCGTCGGATGAGAGAGAGGAGAAGGAAGGGGGGGCCGATGAGAGGAGATAGAGAGGGAGAGAGGCGAGAGGGAAAGAGAGAGGGGAAAATAAGGAGAGGGAGGGGAGAGAGAGAAGAGAGAAAGAGAGTGGAGAGAGAGAGAGAAGAGAGAGGAGAGGAGGAGAGAGAGAGAGTTGGAGAGAGGTAGAAAAGACGGAAAGAGAGAGGAGAGAGGGGGGAGAGAGAGAAAGAGAGGGAGTGAGAGAGAAAGAGAGGAGAGGAGAGAGGAGAGAGAGGGAATGAGGAGAAGAGAGAGAGGGGAGAGGGGAGAGAGAGAGGGGAGAGAGAGGGAGAGGGACACACGGGAGGGAAAAGAGGGAGAGAGCCAGAGAGAGAGAGAGCGAGAGGAGAGCGAGAGAGAGAGAGAGAGAGGGCAGAGAGAGAGAGAGAGACGAGAGAGGAGAGAGATGTTTGTGGAGAGAGAGGAGAGAAGAGAGAGAGAGATGAGTGAGAGGGGGGGGGGGGAGGACTTTAACACATAATTTACATATTGTATATTTTATAATATATATATATAATATATTTATTTATATATTTATATATTATTATATATTATAAAAGAGAGCGAGAGGAGAGAGAGAAACATACAAGAGAGAGAGAGAGAGTAGAGAGTGAGAAAAAGAGAGAGGAGGAGAGAGAGGAGAGGTGAAAAGAGAGAGTGTTGGGAGGGGAGCAGAAAAAGGAGAGGAGAGAGAGAGAGGAGAGAGAGGACAGCAGAAGACGTGATAGAAGATAGATAGTAGGATAAATAGAGAGAGAGAGATAAAGGAGATGAGGAGAGGGGGGGGGGGGGAGGAGGAAAAGAGGGGGGAAAGAGAGGAGAGGAGGAGAGAGAGAAAAGGGGATGGGGGAGGAAGAGAGTGGGTACCGGGGGAAAATGAGAGGAGAGAGAGAGAGGTAGATAGAGGGGGACACCCACACCACACACAGAGAGCGAGAGAGGAGAGAGGAGAGAGGGGGGAGGGGGGAGAGAGAAGAGACAGAGAGAGAGAGAGGGAGAGAGGCAGAGCGAGAGAGAGCGGAAAAGAGAGAGGAGAGGAGTGAGGGGGAGAGGAAAAGAGGCGGGGGAGAGAGAAGAGAGTTTGAGATGAGGGAGGGTGAGTGGAGAGGAGAGAGAGAGAGAGAGAAGAGAGAGAGAGGGGGGGGGGGGGGACAGAGGGGAGAAGAGAGAGAAAGAGAGAGAGATGAGAGGGGATGAGAGAAGAAGGAGGAGAGAGAGGAGAAGAGAGAGGAGGGAGGGACGGATGATGAGAGAGGGGAGCGAGGAGAGAAGACAATCGCAGAAGCTGGGACGAGAGAGGAGAGAGACGGAGTGTAGAAAAGAGAGATAGAAAAGAAGAGCTAGAGAGCAGAGGAGGAGAAGGAGAGAGCAGCGAAAGGCGAGGCAGGAGAGAAGGGGGAGGAGAGCCGGGGCCGCGGGGGGGAGAACCGGGAAGAAGAGAGTAGTCGCGGAGTAGCAGCAGAGCAGACAGAGAGAGAGAGAGAGAGAGAGACCCCCCCTCTTCCAGAGAGAGGGAGAGTTGAGTAGAAGGAGGAGATGGGGCCCAGTAGAAGAGAAAGGGAGAGGGAGGGAGGCGGTCGGGGGAGCGAGGTAGAGCAGACGAGCAGCATAGTAAACGGGAGAAGGCAGAGAGAGTAAGGCGAAGGAGAGTGAAGGAAGAGGAGCCAGAGGAGTAGCAGGTAAAGGAGGGTGTGAGTGGCGAGAAAGGGGGAAGAGAAGGAGTAGGGCAAGAGGGGGGGCAGAGAGAGAGAGGGGGGGGGGGGGGGGGGAAAGAGAAACTGGAAGAGAGAGAGTGAGGAGACGAAAGACTTTGAGAGCAGTACACGGAGAAGGAGAGCCGGAGAGAGATAGGAAGCAGGAAGAGAAAGGTTACAAGAAAGAGAGTAGAGAAGAGGAGAAGAAAGAGAAGAGAGAAAGCAGACCACACGAAACAGACAAAGCCGCAGACAGTAAAGAGGGGCGAGAGAGGTTAGGTGAAAGAAGTATAGGAGAGAGAGAAGAAGTGAAGAAGAAGAGGGGGCGGCGGGTGACAGGGAGACGACGGAGAAGAGAGAGGGAGGGGGCAGGGAGGGGGCACAAGGCGAAAAAGGAGAAGGGGACAGGAGAAGAGAGGGAGACGGAGAGAGAGAGAGAGAGAAGAGAGAGAGAGTGAGAGAGACGAGAGAGGAGAATTGAGAGAGAGTCGGTCAGGATGAGAGAGCCGAGAGAGAGGGAGAGAGAGAGAGATCGAAGAGCCAAGAGTAAGATAAGAGGAGAGAGAGGTGAGCGAGAGAGAGAGAGAGGAGATTGAGAGAGAGAGAGGAGGAGTGATGAGAGGGAGAGGACACAGAGGAGAGAGAGAGCGCTGATGAGGAGCGAAAGATAGTTAGCGAGAGGAGAGAGAGAGAGAGAGTCGGTTGGGGCAGAGGGTGCGGGTGGAGTGGGGAGAGGGGGTGATGTTGGGGCGTTGGAGAGACGGGGATTGAGGTGAAGGGGAGGAGAGTAGGAGGGGGAACGGGAGCGGGAAGGGACGGGAGAGAAGAAGAAGAGGGAGAGGAAGAGGAAGAGAGAAGGAGGGGAGACAAAGGGAGAGAGGGAGGAGAGGGAGGTAGGAGAAGAGTGGGAGATGAGGAAAGAGCGGGTTGGGAGGGGAGGTGGAGACGAAGTGGTGGGAAGAATGAGGGGGGAGGAGAGGGAGAGAAGTGGGGGGAGTAGGGGGGGAGGGGAGGGGAATGTGCGCAAGGGAGTGAGTAGGGAGTGGAAGGTGAGAAGAGTGAAGAGGGGAGAGAGACAGAAGGAGGAAAGAAGAGGAGAGGCCGATGAGAGAAGAAGAGTAGTGGGGAAGAAGAAGAAGGAGAGAGACTGGGATTCGAAGAGAGAGAGTGGGAATGGAGGTAGGGTGAGAGAACGGAGGAGAAGAGAGAATTAGATAGGAGAAGGAGGAGGAGAGAGAGGAAGAAAGAGTTAAGATGGAAAAGATAGAGACGGAGAAGGGAAGAGTGAAGAGTAAGTAGGAGAGATGGAGAGGATAAGAGAGAATAAGAGCAAAGAGGAAAGAAGAGAAGGAAGAGGGAGGAGGGAAGGAGGAAAGAGGAGAGGAGAAAGGAAGAGAAGAGAGTAGGGAAGTTAGAAGGAGAGCGAGGAGAAGACGTAAAGAGTGACGATAAGAGGGAGACGAGAAGCGAGAAGAGAGAAGTTACGAGGAGAGGCGGGAGAGACGAGAGAGAGGGAGGAGAGGGGATGGGGAAGGAGGGAAGAGAGGAGAGAAGAGAGAGAGAAGAGAGAAGAGAGAGAGAGAGAGAGGAGCGAGGAGAGGGAGATGTGAGGAGGAAAGAGAGGAGGAAAGAGATGGGTGGGAGAGGAAAAGAGGAGAGGAGGTAGGGAGAGTGAGATAGAGAGAAGAGAGAGAGGGAAGAGAGAGAGGGGAGGAAGATGAGAGAAAGGAGAGAGGGAGAAGAGAAGGGAGGAGGAGTAGAAGAGGTGAGAGGAAAAGTTTGGAGGAGGAGAGTTGGAGGAGGGAGAGAGAGAGAGAGTGAGAAAAGAGAGAGTAGGAGGGAGGAGGGGGATAGAGGAGAGGAGGAAGAAGGAGAGAGATAGGAGGGAGAAGGAGAAGAAGTGGGGGGTGAGAAGATAAAGAAGAAAAAGGGGAAGAAGAGGAGAGATTGAGGAGAAGGGAGTCGAGGTGAAGAGTGGAGAGAGGAGTTGGAGAAGAGAAGAGAGGAAAAGGAGAGAGAGGGAAGAGAGAGGAGAGAGGATTGGAGAGGATGAGAGGGGAGAGAGGTGGAGAGAGGAGAGAGAGAGAGGAGCGGGGCTAAGTTTCCCCCGAGGAGGAAGGGGAGAAACCCCGAGAGAGAGAGAAGAGGGGAGAGGGATTGGAGAGAGGGAATTTGGTGGAGAGATGGTTTGTCGCCGAATAGATTAGAGAGGAAGAGAGGAAGGAGAGAGAAAAGAGGAGAGGAGAGAGGAGTGAAAAGGAGGGAAGGAGGTAGAAAGGGAGGAGGGAAAAAGATGGGGGGAGGAGGAGGTAGAGAAAGGGGAGAGAAGGGGGGTAGGAGAGAGAGAGGAGAGGGGAGACAGAGAGGAGGAAAAGGGGGAGAGAGATGAGGGGAGAAAGGGGAGGGAAAAGAGAGGAGGGAAAAGCGGAGTTTGGAGGAGGAGAAAGAGAGGAGGAGGAGATGAAAAGAGAGAAGTGAGATTAAAAGAGGGGAGGGGGGAGGGGGGAGGGTAAAGGGGGGAGGGGAGAGGGAGGGTTTAGGAGAGAGAGAAAAGAGGGTAAAGGGGTGAGAGAGAGAGGAGGGGAGAGAGAGAGGGAAAAGGGGAAAAGAGGAGAAGAGAAGAGAAGATTGAGGAGAAGATTGAGAGAAGAAGAGAGAGCGCATTGAGAGAGAGTATGTAGAGGTTCTGAGAGAGAGAGAGAGAGAAATGAGAAGAGAGATGAGAGGAAGAGAGGAGAGAGGATGGAGAAGAGAGGAGAGAGAGAGATGACATGACAGAAGGTATGGGAGGAGAAGGCTGTGAGCGAGACAGACGTTGAGAGGAGAGATGAGATCAGATTAAGAGAAAAGAATGAGAGCAGGATAGATGGAAGAGGAGATTGAAACGAGGGTAGGAAGAGTGGGGAGTGAGAGACAGAGGAGGAAGGAGGAGAGGAGTATGAGCGAGAGAGAGGAGAAGAGGGAGTAGAGTCAGAGAGAGAGAGGGATGATCATTTAGGAGACGAGGTAGAGAAAGAGAGAAAGATGAAGAGCGAAAGAGAGATGGAAAAGGAGGGAGAGAGAGAGTGCGAAGGAGGAGAAGAGGGCAAGGACGGGGGTGAGAGAGGAGGACTCGGAGTAATGAGAGGATGAGAGAGATGGTTGAGGACTGAAGATAGTAGAGGGGAGGAGGTGAGGGAATGAGGAGAGAGAGTACGGAGGAGTAGAGTATAAGAGAGAGACGAGAGAAGACGAGGGGGATGAGAGAAGTGTTAGAAGATTATTGAATAAGAGGAGAGAGAGAGGGAGAGAGATGACCAGGAGAGGAGAGAGGAGGAGAGAGATGATGGATGGGAGAGTAAGATTGAGAGAGAGAGAGAAGATAGAAGGAGAGGATGATGAAGAGAGGGGCTGGGGAGATGAATCGTAGGAGTATAGAGAACGAGGAGAGGATAGACGATGGAGAGTAGAGATAGAAGAGAGGACGCTAAGAGATAGAGTGCAAGGGGAGAGTAGGAGAGAGAGTAGAGTAGATGAGAGTAGTGCGCGAGGAAGACGCTGAGGGGAGGAGGGGATAAGGAGAGAGAAATAGGAGAGAGATCGAGACGAGAGTAGGGATGAGGCAGACAAGGCTAGAGAGAGGGGAAGAGAGAGAGAGATGTTGATCGAGAAAGACGAGGAGAGAAAGAAGTAGAGGAGGGGGAGAGAGAAAGCGATAGTGAGGGGGAGGAGAGAATGAGAGAAAGAGGATGAGAGAAGAGGAGTGAGAAGGTGGGAGGAATGGAGAGAGTCGAGAGAGGGAGAAGAGGAGTAGTAGGTGCGGGAGGGCGTATGAGAGAGAGAGTAGAAGGACGCCAGGAGGGAGGAGGAGAGTGTCGGGGAGTGAGGGGCGAGAGGAGTAGTGTAGAGGGGAGAACGGGACGAGTGTTTACGAAATTGATGAGTGACGATATGGTGATAGAGAGAATAGAGGTGTAGAATGAGACGAGAGAGTGGATAGAGACTGCAATGAGAGAGAGATGGGAAGGAGAGAGGAGTGTAGAGAGAGTAGAGAAGAGATGAATCGATGTAGAGACGGAGAGAAGAAGAGGTTGAGAGAAAATAGAGCAGGGCGAGAAGGTGAAAGATCAGAAGAGGTGAGGATGATGTCGTTCACGGAGAGAGATGGGAGAGAGAGAGGGGAAGAGAGAGGGACGAATGAGATGCCGTGCCAGAGGGAGAGAGGGACTCGCAGAGAGCGAGAGAGTTAAGAGAGAGGAGAGAAGGAAGGGAGAGTAAGACGGAGGATGAGGAAAGGAGAGAGGAGACAAGAGAGGTGAGAGATAGAAGGACAACTCGAAGGGATGAGAGACGTGGGGGGGGGAGAACAGGACTGCGTGAAGACGGGGAAGAGAGAGGAGAGAGAGTGAAGAGAATGAAGAGTGACCGTAAGAGGAGGATGGTTTGAGAGGAGAGAGAGAGAGAAAGAGCTAGGAGGAGCTAGTTAGGATAGAATGGTGTATGGAAATAGAGAGGAGATCGAGAGTGTTGGAGATACCGAGAGTAGAGGAAGAGATGGGACGGGAGACGAAGGGAGGATGAGAGAGAAGGAAACTATGTGTGAAGATGGAAGTGTAAGTGGAGACTACAAGAGAGAAGGAGGTAGAGAGGCGAGGAAGGGAAGCAAGACGAGGGAAAGGAATGAGGAGAGTAGAAAGGAGAGAAGAGAGAAGGAGACGAGATGAAGGGTGGAGAAGGAAAAGTCGAGAGGAAGGAGCGAGCAAGGAGAAGGGGAGATCAGAGAAGGAAAGGAGAAAGTGATTGAGAACGGAGAAGGGACGAAGAGGAGAGAGGAAAGCGGAAAGTAAAAAGTGAGGACAGAGAGAGAGGAGAGCGGAGAGAGGAGAGTTTAGATGAGGAGTAGACGGCGAGTAGGAGAGAGAGAGTTTGATGAGTTGATGATGAGAGAAGAGAGGAGGAGAGAGAGGAAAGAGAAGAGAGAAGGAAGAGGGGAGAGAAGAGAAGAGAGAGAGGAAGGAAGGAGAAAGAAGAAGAGCAGGAAGAGAGAGAGAGTTAGAAGAGGAGAGAGTGGTGAGAGTAGGAGTTTAAGAGAAGAAGAGAAGGAAGATACTAGAGAGGGAGGAGAAAGATAAGGATGGAAGTTAGGAGAGAAAGGAAGAGGAGAGAGTAGTTAGAAGAGGGAGGGATTCGGAGCAGAGGGAGAAGGAGGAAGGAAGAGAGGAGCATAGAGAGGGATACTAGAGAGAGAGAGAGTAAGAGAGCTGATGGAGTTTTGAGCTAGAGAGTTAGAGGAGAAGAGAGGAGAGGATGAGAGAGAGACCCTAGAGGAGAGTAGAAGAAGGAGAGAGTAGGAGAGGGAGAGATTTAGAGGTGAGGAGGATGGAGAGACGAGGGAGAAGATAGGAGGAGGAGAAGTTGATGAGAAGGAGGAGGATGAGAATGAGATGAGAGAAAGAGGAGAGAGAGAGCTAGGAGTAGGGAGTGATGTATGAGGGAGAGGGGTTAGAGAAATGAGAAGATGTAGAGAGGTAGAAGGGAAGAGAGAGGAGGAAGAGAGAGGAGAGAGACGTATAGAGAGAGGGAGAGGGAGTTGCAGGAGAGAGGAGAGGAAGAAGGGGGAGAAGGGAGGAGAGAGAGTTAGGGGAGAGAGGAGAGAGAGAGAGAGAGAAAGGAGAAAGAAGAGAGGGTAGAGTTAGAGAGAGCGAGAGGGAGGCGAGATAGGAATGGGAGAGGTGGAGAGGAGAGGGAGCGGAGAGTAGGAAAGATGAAGAGGAGGGAGAGAGAGAGAGACGATGGGAGGGCGGAAGAGTGAGAAGAGAAGGGAGGTAAGACGTAGGGTGAGGAGAGAGTGAGTAGAGTAGGATTAAGAAGAGTAGGGATAGAGAGAGAGAGGAGGAAGATGAAGGAGGGTGGAGAGAGAGAGGAGGAGGAGGATGCGAGCGGTTTAAGATAGAGGAGAACCGATGAAGGAGAAGTAGTTAAGAGAAGACAGGGAGAAAGGTGAGAGAGAGAGAAGGAGAGGAAGGAGAGAAAGTGAGAGCTAAGTGGAGGAAGAGAGAGGGAGGGAAGAAGAAAGTAAGGAGAGACGAAGGAATGAGGAAGCGCGAGAGTAAAGAGGAGAGGAAAAAAGAGGAGAGGGAGGAGAGAGAGTTAGATAGGGGAGAGAAAGGAGAGGAGAAGAGCAGAGAGAGGGAGAGTAGAGAGAGGTGAAGAGAGAAGTGAGTACGAGGAAGAGAGAGGAGAGATAGAAAGGAGGAGAAGGACAGATGGGGAGTAAAGAGAAGAAGAAGAAGAGAGAACGTGAGAGGAAGAAGAGGAAGAATAGAAATGGGAGTTAAGCAGAAGTGAGCTAGAGAGAGATTTCTGAAGAGAGAGAGAAGGAGACTTAGATAGAGGAGGAAGAGTATGAAGAAAGGAACGAGGACAAGGAAGGAGGGGCAGGAGGAGGAGGAGAGAAGAGATTAGGCGAGGAAAGAGAGGTAGTAGAGAGAGAAAGAGGAGAAGAGGAAGGAAGAAAGAGAGAAGAGGAAGAGAGTGAGATGAAGAGATGAATGAGTGGGAGGAGAAGGAAGAAGGAGAGAGGGAAGGCGAAGAGAGGAAAAGAGGAGGAAGAGTGGTAGAAGAAGGAAGAGAGAGATGTAGGAGGGAGAGAAAAGAGAAGAGGGAGCGGGAGGAAGCGGAGGGGAAGAAGAGAAAGCAGAGAGGAAGGAGAAGAAGGTGAGTAGGAGGCAGTTTAGGAGAGGCGAGAGAGAGCAGATAGAAGAGAGAGAGAGGAAAAACGAGAGAGAGAGAGAAGATAGAGAGAGAGAAGAGAGAAGCTAAGAGAGTAAGGGAGGAGAGAGAAGAGGAGGAGAGATAGGAGGAGAATAGAGAGACGAGAGAGGATGAAGGAGAGAAGGAGATGAAGAGAAGATAGAAGTTGAGAGAGAAGGCGATAGGAGGAGAGAGGAAGGAGGGAAGATAGCGGAGAGATAGGAAAGGAGGAAGGAGAGAGGCCGTAGACGTTAAGGAGACAGTGAGTAGAGAGGGGGAGAGAGATATGGAGAAAGAGATGAGAGAAAGGAGAAGAGGAGAGAGTAGGGAGGACAGAAGAAAGAAGGAGTTGAATGATAGAAGAGGAAGGGAGGAGGAAGTGTGAGAAGAGAAAGAGACGAGAGTTAGGAGGGAGAGATGCAGTGGAGAGAGAGAGAGAGAGTATGAGAGAGTTAGTGAGAAGAGAGGAGAGAGGAGGCAAAGAGGAGAGAAGAGAGAGAAAGAGTGATTGAGGGTAAGGAGAGAGGAGTGAGAGGGAGAAGAGAGAGAGTTTGGAGAAGATGAGGAGAGTTGTTAAGTAGGAGAGAGAGACGTGTAGAGAATTCTTAGTGAGAGAGAGGGGTTAGATTGGAAGACGATGAGTTGTGGAGAGATGACGAGAAGAATGGAGTGGAGAGAGAGTATGAATGAGAGACTAGAGAGAGACGCTAGATAGGTGACTTAGACTCTAGGAAGATGGATGAATCATGGAGGATGAAGAGAGAGCGAGCGTTTAGAGAGAGCAGAGTTAGTACGAGACCGAGATTCAGAGGAGAGAATGGAGGACGTAGAGTAGAGCAGAGAGGGAGAGAGACGAGTAGAGATGGAGAGTGAGAGTAGAATCGAGGTACGAAGTCTGAGATGTATGAGGAGGTAGAAGAGAATGAGACGAGTAGGATGAGTAGAGTGACGAAGAGAAGGATGCAGAGATAGGTGAGTAGACGTTAGAGAGAGCAGAGGAGAGTGGAGAGAGGAGACGGAGCTGAGGAAGAACGGGGAGATGGGGAGAGAGAGAGGAGGAGATGAGATAGAGGAGCTCAGATGAGAGAAGAGAAAGTAGACGGAGAGTCAGAGACGTGTGAGATGAATGGCATCGAGGCTCTTTAGGAGGGGACGAGGAGGAGGAGCTAAGAGAGGATGTAGAGGGAGATATGAGATATTGTTTAGAGATGAAGAGTGAGAGTGTTGATAGCGGAAGAGTCGGGACGGGACCAGAGAGAAGAGAGAGGAGAAAGGCAGGAGAGGAGAGAGCCGAGAGAGAGGAGAGAGGAAAGCGTGAGATGAGGTTTAGAGCGAGTGAGATCTGTAGGAGAGAGGACAGATGTAGAGAGATCAGGAGTGATGAGAGAGATGATGGATGTGTAGAGAGGAGACTGATGATTGTGATCATTTAATTGAGGAGAGAGAGGAGGGAGAGAGAGAGAGGGAGTAAGAAACGGAGTGGATGAGGAGAAGAGAGAGAGAGAGGGAGGAAGAAGGAGGATGGAAAGAGAGAGAGAAAAGGGAGGAGGAATGGGGGGGAAAGATAGGAGAGAGAGGGGAGAGAGAGAGAGATAAGGGAGAGACGAGAGAGAGGAGGAGGAGGGAGAGGGGGGAGAGAGAGATAGAGAGAAGAGAAGGAGAGGAAGAGTGAGAGGAGAGAGAGGGAGAGGGTAGGAGAGAGAGAGAAGAGAGGGAGAAGAGAGACGGGATGGGAGAGAGGATGAGAAGGGTAGACGAGAGATGAGGAGTGAGAAAAGAAGAGAGAGAGAGGGAGGGGGGGAGGGGGAGCGTGCAGAAAGGGGAGAGAGGAGAGGAGAGATGGGATATGAAGGAGAGGAGAGAGATAGGAAGAAGAGAAGTGGAGAGATAGAGAGGAGAGGAGGAAAGGGTGAGGGAGGGGGAGGGGAGGTGAGAGACGGGGGGAATATGAGAGAGAGAGAGAGGGAGTGAGAGAGAGGGAGAGAGAGAGTGGATGAAAAGGAGAGAAGAGACGTGTAGAGAGGGGGGGAGGAGGGTGAGAGTGAGAAGGAGAGGAGAGTAGAGAGATGAGAGAGTGTGAGAAAAAGGAAGAGAGAGAAAGGAGAGGAGGAGGAGGGAGGGGATGAAGAGCGAGAGAGTGGAGAGGAAAAGAGGGGTAGAGAGGGGAAAGGAGAGGGAGAGAAGGAGAAGGGGGGGAAGAGGTGGAAGGAGAGAAGAGGAGAGGAGATTGAGATGAGAGGATGAGAGAGAGGAGAGAGTACAGAGTTGAGAGAGAGAGAAGGAGAGATGATGGAGAGAGATGGAGTAGGGAGAGAGGAGAGAGAGGAAGAAAAGAGAGAATGAAGAGAGGAGAGAGAGAAAGAGAGGAGGTAGAGGAGAGAAGAGGAGTAGGAGAGGAAGAGAGGAGGAGAGAGAGAGAGAGAAGGCAGGAGAGAGGAAGAGTAGAGGGAGAGTGAGGAGTGATGAGGAGAGGAGAAGAGTGGAGAGAGAGAGAGGGAGAGGAAGAGGAGAGAGAGGAGGAATGGAGAGAGAGGAGGAAGAGGAGAGAGAGAGAGAGTGGAGTGAGAGGAGAGAGAGAGGAGAGAGGGGAGATGAGAGGAAGAGATGAGAGAGGAGACGAGAATGAGAGGAGAGGAGAGAGAGGAGAGAGAGCGAGAGAAGAGAGAAGAGAGAGAAGCGAGAGTGGGGAGTAGGTGGAGGGAGAGAGAGGTGAGGAGAGGAGAGAGGGAGGAGAGAGCGTAATAGAGAGGAGAGGAGAGAGATGGAGAGTAGAGGGAGATGAGACGAGAGGAGGAGAGAGAGGAGGGAGGAGGGGATAGAGAGAGAGATGAGAGGAGTTGAGAGGAAAGAGAGGAGAGGGAGAGGGGGGGATAGGAGAGATGAGAAGAGAGAGAGAGTGAGAGAGGGAGATGAGAGAGAGAGAGGAAGGGAGAGAGAGAGAAGAGAGAGTGAGAGAGAGAGAGAGAGAGGAGAGCAAAGAGAGAGAGCAAGAGAGAGAGAGAGAGAATGAGAGACAGGAGTGATGAGATGAAGAGAGGAGAGAGAGAGAGAGAGGGGAGAGGGACACAGAGAGAGAGAGAGCGAGAGGGAGAGAAAGAAAGTTAGCGAGAGAGAGAGAGAGAGAAAAGAGAGAGGGGATGAGATGAGAAGAGATGAGAGAGATGAGGGAGAGAGATGGAGAAGTAGAGAGAGAGAGAGAGAGATACAGAGGACAGTAGAGGAAAGAGACAGACAGAGAGAGAGAGATGAGAGAGAGAGGAGAGGGAGAGAGAGAGAGAGAGAGAGAGAGTGAGAGAGAGAGAGAGAGAGAGAGAGAGAGAGAGAGA
>NC_061846.1:12605064-12607564 GCF_019202785.1 Penaeus chinensis | reverse complement strand
CTCTCTCTCTCTCGTCCCTTTATCCTTTCCGAGTCCCCCTTCTTAAGATTTAATTGCTTATGATCTCGTATGATCTCGACCCTGTAGCGCCCTCGAAGGTCTTATAAGGACATCGTTAATTATTTATCTATTTACGTGTTATTTGACAAATTGTATTTTCATGCGTGTTTTGTGAGCATGTTTGTTATGATGTAATATGTATCACTATTTATCTTCTCATTTATGTTATGGTTTTACTTCACAGGGATTTTAGAGAACCTTTCACTAGTGCTATTATTTTCCCTCTTGTTGCCGTTCGGGTAGAGGTTTAATAAAGCTTGTTAAGACCCAGTTATATTGTTATACTTAATACAATCCTGTTTTGTTACATACCATAATTCGGCTACTCATGAGCTGAACCGCTCTACTCGCGCCTGCTCTTCATCCGCAACGCACTCCCCAGCCTTCCAGCTCCCCTCTCCCCAACCTTCCAGCTCCTCTCTCCCCAATCTTCTAGCTCCCCTCCGCATCCTTCCAGCTCCCCTCCCCATTCCCCCTTTCTCCCTACTGACCCACTTCCCTCTGCCCCTCTCTTTCTCCCTCCCAGTCCTTGAACAAATGTATGTGCAGTATGTATGTGAGGCGTCTGACTTGTTATGCCTTGCTCCCTCACCGTCCATCAGCCGGAAGAGGCGGGTGGTGGAAGCGACACCAGCGACAGGATCTGAATGTGGGATTCGAAATGGGAGGATTTAAGGAGGATTGGGGAAGAGAGGGGGCCGCGGAGAGGAATGTTCAGGACGGGAATGATTGTACGCGCATTGTCCTCCTGTGGGATTTCGAGCAGATGCAGGAAGAGGAGCCTTGGCGGGCCGCTTTTGAGTCGACGCAGCGGTTCGAACGTAAACTCCTTCTTGGATGATAGTAAACCTTGTTTTCTATTTAGTTACAATAGGGTTCTTTTCAGATACTAGAGTCGTTAAGTTCATTTCTGATACAGTTCCGCTTTCCTTTTTATTTGGTGTTATTTCTTTTTTATTGTTATCATCTTTGGTGCATTTCATACCACACACTGAGTAGATGTGTTGAGTTTGCTCCCTGCGAAGCTAAAGTTTGTTCAGGTTCCGGTCTTGCATTTATTTCATCCTTGTCGTCGATGATATAGGTTTGGTTGCCATGGTAGCCATCGTCTAAAAGATTGTATGTACTAAAGAGTGTGTATCGCCCACGTGACCAAGGCTGTGTAGGAGTCCTTCTCGTTACGCCGGCTCAAGTGGCCTTGATTATTCTGGAGACGAGGACTCGGGCCGTCCGCTCGAAGAACCGCGACCTTGCTTGGAGTCCTAGCGCCAAGTACAGAGTACCCGAAGCCTTCCACTTCAGGTACTCCTCGACCACTTCAACAGGAGGGAAGGAAAGCCTCATTCCCAAATTGCCTACATCAGATTGCTGGAACAAAAATGGGAATATATATATATATATGTATATATATATATATATATATATATATATATATATATATATAGGTAAACTAATACGACCGTGAACAATTTCATGTTTATTAGCAAACGTTTCAGAGATATCTCCAATCTCTATCATAAGTGCTGAAAAAGTGAACCAAAAATAACGTAGATAAGACAACAGAATTGATTAACGAGGTTCTCAAAATTAAAGTTAAAATTGGTAGTGAGACAATTTCACACAACAATAAAATAAAAAATTACAACAAACAAAGAACAAACAATGAGTGAACAAAACAGGATATATTATTAATCATACAAGTATATATACAGGAATAAAGATATAAAAAACTAACCAAACATGGGTGATGGTCAGGGGAAAGAAAACCGCTAGTTAGCAAACAGGGTGGTTGCGGTAGTGTTGTTGTTTAGTTCAGGTTTCATCTTCCGGATTAGCGACGATTCGGAGATAATGAGGTCTAGGCGGGAGGAATGAGAGGATAGAATATTGAAATATGTGTTGTTGAAAGAATGTGAGTGTTCTCTTATGGCCGAGAACGAAGGTCTGCTCAGCTGAAGTCCCGTACGAAATGATTTGCCTTTGTGTTCCATTATGCAGTGACAGCCATCGTGAGGTGGACCCCACGTACCTAACTTGGCAGTCGGGACAGGTAAATAGATATACAACATTAGAACACAAATCAAAGTGGCATCTCGTAGGCTGTCTTAAGAAATTTGCAATAGTGTTAGAATTACTGAAGACAAAAGTGAATTTTATTTGCGGGTAATTATTTTGTAGGAGCGTTTTTAATTGTTTTCTGACTTCACAACTCAATTTTCCCATAAATGGCAGTTTTACATATCTATGATCCCTTTTAACAGTTGATACAACAGGTTGATTTGATTTTTTTTTTTTTTTTACAAAGAAAAGCCTTTATTATTTTATCAAATAGATACAATGGGTACCCATTACTTACAAAGAAGTTTTTTAGAAAATTCATCTCATCATGAAAAGTGGACCAATTGCTATATAGATTATAGGCTCTAGTGATGAGTGTTTT
>NC_061846.1:12592564-12595064 GCF_019202785.1 Penaeus chinensis | reverse complement strand
TAATACATTTTATATTCGGTTATGTGATACTACATTCCAAATTTAGGATACAACATAAGTATATCTTCTAGGGCATCAGATTATATGAAGTAGTTACATAGTTCTCCGTACCTCATGCTAGGTGGCCTGAAAGGCTGTATCACATGGCTCTCTGAGATATAATGTACAAGTGTTCGCTTATATTCTTCATTACACAGTTTACACTTAGTTTCTTCGACATTACAAACTGTACTAACCTGCCAATACAATCTATATCCAAGCCTGATTCTTGCAGTCACAACATCACACTGTCTTGTTCTTATTTTATATAAACCATAGATGAAGGAATCTTGCCTAAACCGGTCATAGTGCTTTATGCTACAGCTTTCAGGGCGTTGAGAATTAATCAACTCAGTCAAGTCCTCTCTGAAGGAAGCTTTAATGATGTAGAAAATCCTAAAATCACATGCTGACTTTGCTAGGCGATCAGCATGATCATGCCTAGGGATTCCAACATGCGATGGAATCCACACAAAACGTATATTATGGCCTCGTTCTTTTGCACGATACACGTTTATCCTGATGCCATTTGCAATATTTCCCGCACCTTTGTCTAGAGTGTTCAGAGCCTGGAGAGCACTCTGTGAATCGCAAAAAATGACCCCTGAGCCTTGATTCAATAGAAATTCGGTGGCCATGAGTATTCCTGCCAACTCGGTTTGCATAGTGCTAGCCCAGTCATGAACCCTCCTACAATCCTGGTGCTGCAAAATATTGTTTTTATATACAACAAAAGCGCATCCTGCTCTGCTCCCAGACTGCAAGGATCCGTCAGTGTAGCATTCATATGCATTGGAAAGAGTGTATAGATGCTCATTTATACTTGCAAGTGCATACTGTTTAAGTATAGCAGGGGGGACACTGTCTTTTTGGGGGGCAGTGTTTACACGTCACTTGTAACCATGGATTTGAGTATGAATCGGTGTTGTTATTCAAAGTTAGTTCTTCTATTCTGTGTTTTAGTTATCTTTGGAACTCTGTACAATGGAGGGGTTCTCTAATTGATTTGACACTAAATGTGATATTTATGTATAATATTCTTTCATAAACAGAAGGCAAATTAAGTTCTGTTCTCATATTCACAATCCTTGTTGTTCTAGGGAGCACCAAGAATGATCCTCATAGCTTCATTTTGTACACTTTCTAGACTAGTCAACTCTGATTCCTTGAACAATACTAGGTGCAACGCATGGTAATCTATGACCGACCTTATGTATGACAAGTAAAAAATTCTCGCAACATTGACATTAATACCATGGTCTGGTACCTGAGCAATGTGACGAAGGACGCTGTAAGTAATGCCGTCTTCGCCAGGGGCGGTTGCCTTACCTTTCAGAAGGGCATTGCTTAGTTCCCACTCGGTTATTTCGACAAAGTCGGAGGGGTCAATAGCAGCACATGCTATTGCTATATTGAAATTTCTATCTATTTTCGACTTGTTGAGCTGATTTTTTATCCCTTGTGGAAGTGAGTGTACTTGAGAATTTCCTGCCCACTGCTCTAGCAGCATATTAGCCTGTTCCTGTGGACTGTGGAACTGCGGTGTTGTGAGGGCTTTACCTGTCAGTCTATTAATTTTTCTCCATACGTCAGCTATAGAAGTTTGACTATTGATACTTTGCAGAAATTGTTCCCAGTATTTACTACGAATCTGAGTTTTTAAATCTCTGAATTCCTTGGTGGCTTTCATAAACTGCAGAAGATTATCTGTCGTCTTATTATCTTTATAGCAATTAGCAAGCTCCTGAACCCGTATATATTCCTTTGCCAGAATTGGGTCATTGATCCACCTCGGTGCATGGGAGGTCTGGGGCCTCTTTTTCTTTGAGAGTTTTCTTGAACAGACCCAAGTGTCATAGTAGTCAGTGACAACTTTGATTAGATCCTGAGAAAATTTCTCAACAGATGTTACTTCATAGGTGTTATACCAGTCATAGACCCGTGCCTTGAAGTGATGCTCCAGGCCCGGTGGGATAATTATTCGGAGCCTAGGTGATCTAGTGGCTGAATTGGTGTCTACAGTATAATCTGTTCGTATTGCAAAGTGGTCACTAACTAACTCTCGCACCAGTGAAGTACAGACATTACCATGAACTAAATTTTTGCCAAATACATAGTCTAATCTGCCACCTCCCAAATGAGTCTCTGCTTCTGTGTCATATACTGTCAGTGATCTACTATTGATAAAATGTTTGAATTCTTCCCCATTACTATTACGTTGGTTGTCTCCAAAGTGTGGATGCCTTGCATTGAAGTCGCCCATACATAACGTGCTTTGGTTGTGAAAATTGGGGAGAGAACTAGCCAGAAATTTGGAGTATCTGGCATATACATTATACAGTGAAAAATAGCCAGTGGCAGTCTGAATTTTTAAATGATGAAATTGAACATCAGTGTTCTCGGATTTTTTAACTAACTTATGTGGCAGTGCTACCTTCACATATGTCAACAATCCAGTCAT
>NC_061846.1:12520064-12525064 GCF_019202785.1 Penaeus chinensis | reverse complement strand
CCCCTCTCTCTCTCTCTCCTCATCTCCTCCCCTTTTCATCTCTCACTCTCTCTCCTCTCCTCTCTCCTCTCTCTCTCCCCCCTCTCCCTCTCCCTCTCTCTCTCTTCCTCTCTCTCTCTCTCCATTCTCTCTCTCGTCTCACCTCTCGATGTCCTCCTCTCTTCTCTCTCTCTCTCTCTCTCCTCTCCTCTCCCCTCGCCCTCTCTCCATCACTCCCTCTCATCTCATCGTCTTATTCTCTCTCCTCCTCACGAATTCTTTCTCTCTACTCCTCTCTCTCTCTCTCACTCTCTCCTCTCCCATCCATGTGGTGTATGTGTGTGTATTGGTGTGTGTATGTGTGTGTGTGTGTGTGGTGTGTGTGTATGTGTGTGTGTTGTGTGGTGTGTATGTGTGTGTTGTGTGTGTGTGTGTGTGTGTGTATACTGTTTCTGTGGTATGTTTGTGTCTGTGTCTGTGTATGTGTGTCTGTTCTGTTAAGTGTGTATTTGGTGTATAATTATTGTTTTGTATGTGTTATGTGTTGTTGTGTGTGTGTGGTGTATGTAGTCAGGGTGGATGGTGGGTGGTGTGTTGTAGGTTTTGTGTTGGTGTGTGTGTAGTGGTGGTGTGTGCAATGTGTGTGTCTGTGTGGTGTGTGAGTGTGGGTTGTGGTGAGTGCCATGTGTTGTCTTGTGTCTGTGTAATGTGTGTGTCCTGTGTCCGGAAGTTATGTGTGGTGTGAGAGTGGAGTATTGGATGTTAATGGTGTCTGTGTAAATGTATATATGTATGTGTGTGTGAGTGTGTTTGTTATTGTGTGTTTGGTGTGTTTGTGGGTGTCTGTCTCCCCTTCTCCCAAAAGATCGTCACCGCCATCGTCCTCCCTCCCCACTTTCTCTGCCCTCTCCCTTCTCTCTCCGCTCTCCCACACCTCCTCAGGTGTCTCTCTCTTATTTGTAATTCTCTCTTCCTCTCTCTCTCTTCCCACTCCATCTCCTCATCCTCCGCTGTTCTGACATCCTCCGCGGCCCCCCCCTCTTCACACCTCTCACCCCTCGGCCATCCCTGCTATCCCTCCTCTATCTCCACCTGTCTCCTTCCTCTTCCACTCTCCCACTCAATCACTCTCCTCCCTCATCTTCCTCTCCACCTCGTCACTCAAGGACTCCCTCCAGGGGGCGTGAGGAGCGTCATCGAGGGGGCGGGGCGCACACGACATCATCTCCTGGGGAGCTCAAGAACCTTATTCTCTCTCCCATCCTCAATCACTCTGCGTCTCCCACTTCTCTCCTCTCTCGCCCCTCGTCCCAGACCCCCGAGTCAACTCCCTCCTCCAGTACGGGTCACTCAGACCTCTCCCTCTCTCCACCCTCTTCCCTCTCTCTCATCCGTACTTTCCTCTCTTCTCTCGTCTCAATATCTCCTCTCTCTCTAGATCAGTCTCCACCCCCAATCAGCGTCACCTCATCATCCCGTCAGCCTCTCTCTCCCCATCACTCCCCTCGGTGGCTCTCCCGCTCTCTCTTTCGCACTCTCGCTATCTCAGTCTCCACTCTCTCAGTCTCTCATCGATCCGCATACTCCAAATCTCATCGGTCTCTAACCTTCCCACCCTTCACATCCGCGGTCTCTCCAAATCAAATAATCACATCCTCCCTTCGCAATCTCCCTCACTCTCCTTATTTCTCTCAAGAATTTGCTTATTCCCCCTATCCATCCCCTCTCTCTCATCCCACTCAACGTCACCCAAATCAAACACCTCACGGACGATCTCTAGATATCTTACTCCCCGGCACGGTCCTCCTCACTCCTTACGCCAAGATACTGAAGCCTCGTACCTCTCCAATACACCTCCCATCAACTATACTGCACAACCACTCTCACACGACCTATCAAGTCCACTCAGGCACGGCGATATCCCTCGATCGCTGACATATCCCTCACACGCTCCTTCTGACCTCTCTCAATCCTCCCAAAAGTCATCCTACCTCCTCTCATCAACTCTCTCCTCACTCTCATCAGCTCGACGATCAATCCTCACATCAAAGTCTCCTCATCTCTGTCGTCCGAACAAGCTCTCGGGATAGTTCCGTCACCATCCAACTCTCTTTCTCTCTCCCCTTACCCCCACCTCCTCTCTCTCTCTCCTCTCTCTCTCTCTCAAATCTCTCCCTCCGTCTCTCAATCACTTCCTCCTCCCCCCCCCAACGAGACTCTCTCTCTCTCATCCCCCCCCGCCGCAACTCTCCTCCCTCATCCCCCCCCCCCCTTTCTCTCTTCCTCTCCTCGTCTCTCTCTTTTCTTTGGTTCCGTTTCTCACGCTCTTTTCTCTCGATCACTCTTTCCTCTCTCTTTTCTCTCTATCGCATCTCTTTCTCTCTCGTCACATCCTCATCTCTTCTCTCATCTCACTCACTCAATCGGAAACTTCACTCTCTCGGCATCCCAATCTTCTCGCATACAACCTCATCTCTCACTCGTCTCTCCTCATCTATCACTCTCGTCATTCTCTCTTCTCTCATCTCATCATCGATCTCTCTCTCTCTTTTCTCTCTGTCACATTGGCGTCATTTCACATCATTTCTCTCTCTCTCTCTCGCCATGTCCCGAAATTAAGCACATCTCTGCTCGAAGAAACGCTAGACTCACCTACCAATCTCGCCATCATCACTCGGTCTCTCTCTCTATCCGTCTCTCTTCTCTTCTCCTCATCTCTCTCTCTCAACTCTAATCCTCCGGTTCCGTTCCATCTTGCTCTCTCATCTCCCTCTCGTCTCCTCCTCTACTCTCATCTCGTTATACTCTCTCGTCTTAAGTCTCTATCCCTCTTTTATAGTCTCATCTCTCTCACTCTTTCTCATTCTCTCATCTGGGGTTACTCTCTCTCGCTTTTCTCTCCTCTCATCTCTTTAATCTCTCTCTCTCATCTCATCTCCCTCTCCGCGATCTGAAGATCCTCACCTAAAATCTATCTCAGTCTACTCTCTCTCTCTCCTCTCTCTCCTCCTCAATCGAAATCCCCTCTCCTCAACCCTCATCAATCTACCCCTTTCCTCTCTCTCTCTCACATCTCTCTCATCTCTCTCTCTATCTCTCAAATTCCCGCTCCGTTCTCCTCTCGTCTCTCTCCTCAATCTCTATGAATAACTCGCTCAGAGGCATAGCTCGTCACTCTCTATCAAATCTCGGTCATCTCTCTCAACAAAGTCCTCCGTCTCACCATCATCCGAGTCATCCTCTCACACCATCACTCCTCTCTCATCCAGCGTATCATCATCTCGTCCTACTCTCTCTCATCCACACATCATCTCACCATCCTCTCTCTCTCTCACACTCCCAAAATCTCTCGTCCAAATCATTCTCTCTCTCTCTGTCGATCCGGATCATCTCCCGGTTCCATGAAAAAATCACAGAACAAGAACCATGCCCTCTTCACATTCTACCTCTCCACGCTCTCATCATCTCTTCCATCTCCTCTCTCACTCCTCCCTCTCTCTCTCTCACCTCTCTCTCTCTATACTCGCCTCTCATCTCTTATCCTCTCCTCTCGTCTCGCCCTCCATCCCTCCTCGATCTCATTCACCTCTCTCTCTCCTCTCTCTCTCATCCCTCATCATCTCCCCTCCTCTCATCATCTCTCAAAATCTGCTCTCTCATCTCTCTGTACAAGGAACTCTCTCTCGACCCATCTCTTTCTCTCCTCTCTCTCTTTCCCTCCCTCTCTCTCTTTCTCTCTCTACCCATTACTCTCTCTTCTCTCAACTCTCTGTCTCCCTCATCTCCAAATTCCTTCGCAACACCACTCTCCTCCGAATCCTTCGTCGATCGAAGAAAAATAAGAAAAAGTCTCATCAATCGCTCATCGTCTCTCTCCATTCAGGGCGTCGGGACTCAAATCCTCCTCTCACTTACCTCTCCAATCCTCTCCTCCCTCTCTCACGTGTCTCCTCTCTCTCATCTCTCTCTGTCTTATTTACTCCTTTTTATCATTTTAATCTCTCTCTCCCTCTCCACCTCTCTCTCCTCTCAGTCATCTTTCCTCATCAAATCATTCTCTCCGTCTCCTCGTCTCTCGTCGATCTCAACAGTCGCCTCTCTCTCTTCCAACATCGGTTCACTCAATCACGTCTACAACATGCCGGCCTCTCTGTCTAACAAACTCACGTTCCTCTCACATCTCATCCTCTCTTTCTCTTTCATTTTCTCTTCTCTTCTCTCATCCTCTATCTCATCTCTCATCTCCGTCATCACAATCCTCTATTACCGCTCGGCCGTCAACCCGACAATCGATCTCAATCTCGCCTCCTCTCGCTCCTCTCTGCTCTCCGTCTCACTCGTCTCTCTCATCTCTCTCTCTCATCACACGTCGAGTCCCATCCGATTCCTCTCTCCTCAATCTCTCTCATCATCTCATCAATTTTCTCTCTCCTCGCAATCTTTCCTTGTCTCTCTCAGTCTCGACAAGGAGGGGCCCGAATCTATCTCATCAATCTCTCTCAGAGAAGTGAAAATACCGACAAATCTCAGAAGCACTCTATCTCGGGAGAAGCAGAGTCACGTCACTAGAGGAATCTTTCTCTCTCTCTCTCTCTCTCTCACCCCTCTATCCCTTCTCTGTCTCTCCTCCTCTCATCTCTCTCTTTCTCTCTCTCGTCATTCTTCTCTCCCTCTCTCATCCTCGCATTCCCTCTCTCTCATCTCTTTCTCTCTCCCTCAATTCTCTCGTCTCTCGCCTCTCATCTCTCTCACTCATTCACTAGATTGGGCATTGATCTCAATCTCTGTACCTATCTCTCCTCCGTCTCTCATCTCGCTCTCTGTCTCTCTCGCCCATCTCCATCATTCTCCCCCCGCTCTCTCCTGTCTTTTTCCTTCTCCCGTTCCTCTTCTCCCCCCCCCTCTACTCTCTCTCTCATCGTCTCTCTCATCTCGTCTCCTCTCATCCTCTCTCTCTCTCCTCTTCAGACACAAAATAAGAGCTGAAACTTCTCGAAGCTCTCTCCGGCTCCCCCTCGTCT
>NC_061846.1:12512564-12515064 GCF_019202785.1 Penaeus chinensis | reverse complement strand
GAGAGAGAGAGAGAGAGAGAGAGAGAGAGAGAGAGAGAGAGAGAGAGAGAGAGAGAGAGAGGTGGGGGGGAGGGAGAAAATGAGAGAGAGAGAGAGAGAGAGAGAGAGAGAGAGAGAGAGAGAGAGAGAGAGAGAGAGAGAGAGAGAGAGAAGTGGGGGAGGGAGAAAAGGAGAGAGAGAGAAGAGAGAGAGAGAGAGAGAGAGAGAGAGAGAGAGAGAGAGAGAGAGAGAGAGAGAGAGAGAGAGAGAGAGAGAGAGAGAGAGAGAGCACATGGAATATGATAATTTCGTAAATTATTATTGAATGTTATTACACTGAACAATAGTACAGTTTACATAAAAATAAAAGTAGCTGCCAAATCTCAGCACTAATTGCTATGAACCTGTTTGATAACATTTACACACAAACACACACACACGCATGTATAGAAAAAATATACATATACATATATTTCTCTGTTTGTCTATTTATCTTTCTATGTATGTGTACATATACTCACATTGAGACTATATATTTGTTCCATAGATATTTCTAATAGATCTAAACCCCTGCCGTTACAAAGCATCCAGACATTTTGGGTGGTTTATCCGACCTTCCATTCAGCTGAATATGCCAGATCAACATATAATTTAGTAGTGAATCATTTTTTCTTTGTATAAACAAGGGTGAGAAATAAATTAATCATCAGAGAATGATAAACAAGAAAAAAAAAGGAAAATAAGAGAAAACGAGAGGTTAAACGCGGACAAAAGACCAGGGAAGAGACAAAGAAAAGGCCTGAAAGAATCACAACTGCTTTTGTCCAACGGCGCCGCGGCCTTCCGTCGCCGCCCACTGCGACGGACGTTCTGGCGTCACGCTCTGTAACCTGCTTCCATACACGGCATACACGCTCGCGTACACAAGCATACAAATACAAACATAAATACACATGCACACGTAACGCCGTTCGTCCCCCATACTCCGTTACGCTCTGTGACCTCTGTGACGATGTTATGCTCCGTAAGGCCGCCCCTTTACGACGTTGCGCTTGGTAAGATACTGGAGACAGGAATGGTACTCTTGACGGTCGTGTGTTTTCTCTTGATTTTGGGCAACAGGGGCAGCAGGAGCCTCTGTGATATGATTACAAGGCTTGAGGACATTGTACGATATTAAATGTAATTGGATTAGTATTTCATCATGGATAACTTCACTCGTTCTTTTAGGGGGAGTTTAATATGTCAGGCTGCACTCGTCCACTACACTTTAACTGTAATCCGTTCTACCCCCGTATCCTATTCTGTGTTAATTATGTTTTACTTGTGTATCAGTAAATAAACAATGCAACGATATTCTCCTGCCTAAATTGGCCATTAGACTGAAAATGATGATATAGAATTGATAATTCAGTGCATTCTTTTGCTAATACCCCATAGCTAGGGAAATTTAGGAGATACCAATATTAATGCTATAATAACTTTCCTGTGGTCATCATACTTACCTAAAAATGCATTCAAAGTATATTTAAGATCTATTCAAACGACTATATATGTATATATACATATTTACATACACACACACACACACACACACACACACATATACGCATATATATATATATATATATATATATATATATGTATATATATAATTATATAAATTTATATATATACAAACACATAAATACACACATATATATATATATATATATATATATATACAAATGCATATATATATATATACAAATACATATATATATATATAAATATATATACACAAATATATATATGTATACATATACATATACACATATATATACATATATATATATATATATATATATATATATATATATATATATATATATATAAATGCATGTATATACACCTGTGCGGCTTCCCCTACGACACCTGCGTTTGATTACTCAAGGCGATATGTCGTTTTCTAGCCGTGAGATCGGGCTCGAGCCAGCAGTCGTATTGCAAGCCATT
Source organism: Penaeus chinensis (assembly GCF_019202785.1). Taxonomy (NCBI): domain Eukaryota; kingdom Metazoa; phylum Arthropoda; class Malacostraca; order Decapoda; family Penaeidae; genus Penaeus; species Penaeus chinensis. The sequence continues at coordinate 12,513,090 of NC_061846.1, read as the reverse complement.
TTACGACTGCCGCGCCGGGGAATTGAACTCGGGACTATGAGGGTGCTCTAACCACTGGACCATCGCGGCAGTCATATTTACATATATATATACATATACATATATATACGTATATATATATACATATACATATATATACCTATATATATACATAGATGTACATATATAAATACAAATATCTACATATATACACACACACACACACGTGCGCGCGCGCGCATATACATGCACTCACACAAATATATATATACTTGTATTTATGTATATATGTATATGTATATGTATACATATATGTGAGTGTATGCGACAGTGCGTGTGTGTGTGTGTTTGTGTGAGTGCATGTATGTATGTATATATACATATACATACACACCTGCTCCTTTGAAATCCCCAGCCTGAATTAAGCCAAGTGAATTATATCAGTTTCTGCCTATCCCGGGCGGAGGAAAAGTGGGATTCAGAAAAGAAGCGGCGGAAAGCCCACGTGTCCCCAATTATTTTCTCCCCTTTGAACTTTGGGCCGTGA
>NC_061846.1:12497564-12500064 GCF_019202785.1 Penaeus chinensis | reverse complement strand
CCCAGTCAAGTACATGATGTCAACATGGCGCCAAGTAGTTTGTCAAACACTGCATCGGTGATCTCTCTCTCTCTCTCTCTCTCTCTCTCTCTTTCTCTCTCTCTCTCTCTCTCTCTCTCAGTATATATTTATATATATACTCATTTACATACACACTGTACATTCATACATACATACATACATAAATCATACATACATAAGAGTACATGCAGACACACACAGACATATATATATATATATATATATATATATATATATGTATGTATACACAATAAATATTTATATATGTATATATAGACGCAAAGGGAAACCACCTTCGTACACTCCCTTGTACAACCATGAAATTAAACATGGTCGCCAACGTCAGGCTCTGATACGGCACAGACAAAACAATATATATATACGGCAACCATCAATCGATGTCGCCTTATTATTAACTCTGTCTTGCTTGCATTATTAACTCTGTCTTGCTGTGGCGGAAGAATATGAGGATGGCCCCCTGCGCCTCGCTTTTACGCCAATTGAGCATTGTAGCTTATAACTGGTAACTGCCACTCTCCGTGCTGTGTCGGCGCTCTGCAGTGTCGCTGGAGTGTCCTCTCCAGTGGTGTGAAACATCTCACCTTCACAGAAAGAAGAGTCAATGCATGGGCGAAAGAATATGAGGAGCAAGCTGTTGCAGGCTCCACGCAGCAGATGGATCCATAGGAACGGCAAAGACTGATACAGTGTGCCACCAGCGGCGCCGCAGTTGCCAGAATGAAGTCGCAAGCGACTTTAGGGACTCCGGCTCCGAATTTTCCCTCTGAGTGAATTCCTATAGTCGGACACTACTGTTGTATCTACGTTAGACTCACCCAATTGATGCAAATTGTTGTGTGTGCTTATGTGCGTGCTTGCGCGATGTGTGTATGTGTGAATGCACACACATATGGACACATGCACATATTTGCATATACTGTGTGAGTCTAATGTTGATATGAAAGTGGTGCCCAACCACTGCCTTGTAGTTCAGTTCGTGTATGGTCAAAGGCTGTGGGAGTCCACTCTATACAATATAACTGCTGCTTTGTATTTCACTTCTCTGCTGCCAGTAGCTTCACCGTAATCCTGACACCGGGAGCTCATAGGGTACTATCTTTGAACCCCAGGGTGCAGTTTAACGTCCTGCCTTTATTTCACAATTTTTATTATTCTGACAACAAAGGAAGGGATGAGAGAGGCTGAACGTCAATAACAGTAATTACTTATTACTCTCTCTCATATATATGTATATATATATATATATATATATATATATATATATATATATATATAGAGAGAGAGAGAGAGAGAGAGAGAGAGAGAGAGAGAAAGATGTATACATATACATATATATGTATATGATACATATATATACACATACAAATGACACATATACATACATATATATTCACACACATATATATACATACATATATACATACATATGCACATATGACACATATAATATATATATGTATATATATGTATATATATGTATATATATGTATATATATGTATATATATGTATATATATGTATATATATGTATATATATACATACACACTCTCCTCTCCTTTGCTGTAGCTTTGCTCCATTCTTGTATGGAGTCGCTATAATGAGGTTCTGGCAAATATTATTTTTCGACCGGATGCCCTTCCTGACGCGAACCCTTTCTATTTACCCGGGCTTAAGACTGGCACTGACTTTGACTGGTTTGCCCACCCAGTTGCTATGTTTTTAACGTCCTGCCTAGACATATATCTATTCTTTAATATACGTGCCATCACCGATACAGTGTTTAATGAACTACATGGCGCCATGTTGACATCAGTTGACTGGGTGACTGACCCAAGGGAGTAGTTGTTTAGGTAATCAATGTTGGTGGTTCTCAACTCACCATCATATCTACGATAGACTCGCCCGCTACCGTATCTAGGTTTGACTTACCCAATATATACAAGTCTATGCGCGATGTGTGTGTGCATTCGTGCACACACACACACACACACTCGCATGCTGGCGATTTGTGTGTGCACTCGCGCGGATTTGTATATATTGGGTAAGTCAAACCTAGATACAGTATGATGGCGAGTTGAGAACCACCAGCAATGATTACCTAAACAACAAAATATATACATGAGTATATATATATATATGTGTGTGTGTGTGTGTGTGTGTGTGTGTTTATATATTCATATTTGTGTGTGTGTATTCATAAAAAGGTCATCGCAAAAGTGGCCAAGAGAGGGTTATTTATACATTTTTATGACTAAAGCTACAAAATACGTTTAATCATTTTTATTTCTTTTTCCTGTTTCTACCTGTTGGCAAACAAGATTAAGGCAATCGCCACACAATCGTCCGCATTTTCATAATTGAACAGAGCGCAATGCATAAGGCAGGTGCGACCCTTGTGGATATTCTCATGTACTTAGCGTTTTGGAGCTTTAATAATCACATTGTAGTTCTAGATTAA
>NC_061846.1:12480064-12482564 GCF_019202785.1 Penaeus chinensis | reverse complement strand
TAACAATAATATTATTATTGTTATTAGCATTGTTATCATCATTATCATTATTATTATTTAATATCATTACTATTGTTATCCTTATCTTCATTATTTTTAGCATTATCATTAATATTATTATCATTATTATTATTGCTATTATTGTTACTAGCATTATTATTATTATTATTATTATTATTATTATTATTATTATTATTATTATGTTATTATTTATCTACTATTATCATTAATATCATGATTGTTATTACTATAATTATTTTCATTATCATAATTATTATTGTAGTTTTCATTATTATCATTATTTATATTAAAATTATTGGTATTATTATTATTATCATTATTATTATTATTATTATTATTATTATTATTTTTGTTATTGTTATAATTATGATATCAATATTAGTAGTATTATCATTATTATCGTTATTATTATCATTACTATAATCTTCTTTATTAATATCATTATCATTATCATCATCGTTGTTATTATTATCAATAGCATTATCAATTTCATCATTATTATTATTATTACTCAAGAAAAGGACTGGATGAAATTCCTGTAATTGTTTCAATTGTATTTTTTTCTAACTGTTAAGAAACTATAGCAAGTTTAGTAAATCTGTGGAGGAAATCATTGAGCTTGAGAATTATCCTAAGCTCACTGAAGGAGGGAAATCTCATTCTAATCTACAATAGTGAAAACTAAGGTCATAATAATAAATGAAAATAATAATAATTGAATCATTATAATAACTTTTCAGATAGTAAAAACACTTGAAAGCGTAGTAAGAAAAAATAAAATGTCCTGGAATTATAACATGAAAGCGAAATAAACCTTGAACAGCATGGCCATCGACAGGGCAGATCTTGTTTCTCCTAAATCCTGAACCACTGCAAACACACACTAAAAGACCTTACTGATAATAAAGAAGTCGATGCAATATCTGTAAACTGCAAAAGCTTACGATAAGGGCGACCATGGCATTCTACAGCATAAGATAAAGGACCTTGGAAATTGAGGAAAAGTAGGAATTTAGATACATGATTTCCTAATGAACAATTAATAATTAATGGGCATCATTCTAACAAATAAACTATTAGCATTGGAGTTCCACAAGGCTTAGTTCTTGGACCCGTTTGCTCCTAATTATGATTAGGGACATTAATACCGACAAATACTCCAGAGTAACATCTTTTGCTGATGATAAATGCACTAATAAGTATAATAGGGGATGGAAAACTTCTAAGAGAAAGTAATAGGAATTTCAATACTGCTGAATTTGAAATCATAAGATATAGTCCAACTAGAAGTCCAAAACCAAGATTATACTTTGTTGAAGGAATAAATATGAAGAAAAAAAATGTTGTGAAAGACCTACTCCTGTTCATGAGTAATGAGTACTTTCTTCATCACACTGAGCAGGCAGTCAAGTGATTCCATGATTGGAATATCAAGTAGACAACATGGTATGTTACCAAACCCAAGAAGGTATACGAAGAGAGAATCAAAGAAAGACACTTACAGACAGCCTATCGTTGTGGTATTACTGCTTTAAGCATCTCGACTAAGAAAAATGTGTAGTCAAAGTGACTAAATGAATGGGCCAAGATTGCCAAAAAATATTAGAAGCATGAAGATGGCCCTTGGGCTTTTCCGTAAAATTACACCAAATAACCAAGTTAGTACTATCAATATTACTATCAGAAGTATCAATGACATAATGATTATCATTACATTTGTATTTCATTTTATTTTTCATTTAGTTGTTTCATCACATATGATTCATCTATTTATCTAATATTCTTTCCTTTGTGCAATATGATTACGAAAGGAAATACATTGCAAGGTTTGGTTTGGAAAGATACCCGCTGGTTTCTGTGCGAGGGGAGAAGGTGAAAATCAATGGTATACTCCAGAGAAGCGTAACAGAATATGTATACACTAAACTGAAAATACATTCCTGTACATATAAACATGGATGTATGCAGGTATACATATATACATAAATACATTAATACACACACGTATGTATATTTGGGATACTCTTAGACTTGATGATAATCTTATATTTTTTTAATGCTAAAACGGCTCCAAAATCCTACTTCTGATACTCCCTGTCCACAAAAGTGACACCAATGGATTGTTATCGCCAATAAATAGTATCTTTCAGCGGTAATCAAGACTGCTCTTAATTTAGCGGACAATTGTGTTTAGTGCTAGCGCCAACGATAGTCTTTAAGCCATTTGCCTAGCAAACACAGTAATAAGTATACGAATAAAATTCTGAATATATTGGTGGCACTTTCCAACACTGGCAGTATAAACACAATTACATCCATGATCAAAAAGACGGAGAGAGGGTTTCACAGATGGTTTAAGCAATGCCAGTGCGAATGACTGCTTTTATTTGCATGTTGGTGTTAATGTCCTCATGGTCGTCCTTCTTGTGATTCACTGCCGTGTCATTAGCTAAATAATATTATACATGCATAAGTATAT